>NW_027328786.1:759523-875689 GCF_048564905.1 Vicugna pacos
ATTGATATTTTAATGAGACTATAAATTTCTAAAAGCCTTATCAATTTCTCCCAAAAGCGTACAACTTTTCCTTTCATGACATTTATTTGACTTAATTAGAATAACTTTTTTCCAAGGCTTTTTTTGTGTGTGTTAAAATACCTAATGATATGCTGCCCCCAGAATGTTGTTGCTATTATTAATACTGATAATAGCCCCAATAAGACATATTTACAATTATGACTCATTTTGGAATAACAGGTCATTGGTTTAAAGTCCTTTTGAAAATAAGAAGAATAAACGAACATAATTACTACACCAGGGACAGCAGCTGCACCCTTAATGGAACCTGGTCACTAAACACAACAAAAGCAAAGATGAAACTCAAATCAGACACCAGGCCACAAAGCATAGCTGACTGAAGATGCCACAAGATGACCTTTCATTCACCGAGGGAACCAGATGCATTTCTATGTATAATGTATATTGTTAAAAGCAATTATTTTATATATAGAATGTAATTTAGGAAAAAGAAAACTCCATCTGTAGACTTATAAACAGGAAGCACAAAGGGGTGCCTTTGCCAACAAGAACCTGCATGCATAAATGCAAAGCCTACTGACAAAAATCCTTTCCTGTCTCCTAAGCTTAAAAAAAAACTACTTCAAGGCAGTGGTGAGCTGAAAGGGCTCAGATACAAAACGTGCACATCATCAGCCTTCTAGTAGATAAAAGTGCGCCATGCATAATAGAAAAGATAACGTTTCCTATGGAAATCTATTTTGAGATTCAACAATTTAAAGGCAACTGAGAGCTCAAAACCAAGTTCAACCAAAGAGGAACAGAGCCCAAGCAAATGTACAGAAATGGACAAAGTCATTGGAGAAGGAGGGGATCTGTGTTCTACCGATACTCCAGATCAGCAAATTCATCCTGAATTCAAGCCAGTGATGTGACATGATGTCACTCAAGGAATCAGGCAGAAACCATCAGCCAGAAGAAATAGGAACAATATCAAAGGCAGGTGTGAGATGTGGAAGGGGTGACCCTGTGAACCTTGCTGCAATGAGGCAGGATGTGCTTGCGGGCTTTCTGCACAGGCTGGCTGGCTCACATGACTCTATTTAGAAGGATATCAGCCAACAGCTGTGCCACACGGGCTACAGCCTGAGCTGAGTCACATCTAGTAACGGTTCTGAGTTCATCCTTAGACGACATGACCAGAAGGATCTGAGAATCAATGGAGGAGACGTATCTGAATGAGTATTCCATTTCATTCCTTGGCAGTAAATCTTCAGCTTTGTGCAACATAAATATTGACAAAGATACACACAGGCACCCTATTTGAAAGCCTGACTGCATAATTGCATCTAATCGAGAAAAGCGGGCTCCGTTTCAGTATGCTAGGACATTGTTTGGCTCGGTAACCAATGCTTCTGAGACCCAAAGCATACTCTAGTATAACCGACAGCACAGAAATCTCCATTGATGACTTACTCATTTCAGGGTATTCATAAAATAACCCCAGTTTGCCCATGGGATACAGATGGTTTTCCCGTTCCCATCGTGGGTTGGTCTGTTCTGCTCCCAAAACTGTGGCATCATTAGATTCATGATCCAGCTGTCAAACAGATCAAATTATAAGGCAGGATATTATCAGACCAAGGTCATAAAGGTATTACTGATATCTCAAGCTGAACACATCATCTTCCCAAGAATTTAATTTCTTGTTTTCAGGATAAATTTCTTTTTATTGCTGCCTCCCTACCCTCAAATATTGTGAAAACTAGTCCTAACTACGTGCCTTGGGTTTACCAAAATTGTAACGACTACTACTACTTTATCTCCTACCTCCTTTTCAGGTGTTCATTTTAGCTTTTAGAAGATGCCTTCCCTCATTTGTCTTTTTTACCCCCACTTCTCTCCTATTATCCACCATGGCCTTTCCAGTCTGAAAGTCGTCAGAGAAAATAAGTAAAAGAAAGAAATACAGGTTCTGTGAGCTGGTGATAAGTGCTGTGGAGGAAAATAAAGGAGAGCAAAGAATGTGTGCTAGGGAGGAGTGGGGATGGGGCAGTGACCTTTGAATAAGGCAAAGACTGAAGCAAAGGGGTGGGCAGAGGAGGGGCAGAGGAAACAGTGATCACAGGCCTGGAGGTCCCTCACGCTGGACAGACAGCATGGAGACTGGTGTGGGCCACAGTGAATAGGAAATAAGTGGTGGTTTTGGGGGTGGAGCCTTAGAGGCTGCCGTGAGGATGTGGGCATTTTTCCCTTTGAAGGAATTGCGGAGCCATGGAGGGTCACCGAGCAAAAATGTGATACTCTAATGTTGGATAGAACAGGTCCAAGACCCTAATACAAGCTGAACAAATCAAGGGACAAAGAAGTGACATGCCACCTCAAATTCAGTGCAGAGCTTGAAAGAAACACAGCCTCGACTCCCAGCCCAATGCTCTGTCCCCTTCTGGATGCTGTCCCACAGAGCTGTCTCTAAAGTTATGTTTTTTCCTCACTCAGAGGCTTGTGGGCCAACTGAATGCTTCCCCCTTTTCAAATGGCAATTTATCCTGAAAGGAAATCAGAGTTGGCAGTGAAACAAGGCATGGACCTGTAGCCTACAGAGCTGTTGTCCCTGAAAGCAACAGCTGGCGCGTGGTTTACTCGTGGAGTTCAGCAGAAGAGACAGAGCAACAACAGACAACTTAGCATCTGGCTGAGTTTCGGCTGACTGCACTGCACGTTTGGATGTATTTCAAATTTGGACAGTGAGGCGGCTTCACACGAAAGGCAGGTGTATACATCATACATGCCCACACGTCTGTATGCATACACACGTAGACACACACAGAGCATATGATGTGACTTGTAAAGAGCTGCCTCTGCTTGGTTTCCCACGGCCTCTAATTTCAGCATTAACCTTTCACTGGCCATGCTCCCAGGTTTGCTACGAGATTTCTTTGCAATGGAACATGCCCTTCGCTTCACAAACGTTCCCCAATTCTTTCAATGACATTAGGGGAAGAGCAGGGAGCCCTGGGAAATGCTGGGGATATGGACTCGAGATACCCCTGAATCTGAATCCACACTTCATGGCTTATTTGTTATTTAACTTTATTTACATTCAAAATGCAATTGTTGCAGATCTCAGAAGATGATTTACACTCACTGCTATGGCAGAATGTTGCGGTTAGTAGACTCACCACAGGATCCTCTTATTCAACACGTTCTTCCAATATTTCAGATATTACTGTATCACAAATGCCCATTTCTATATTTTGATATCTGCTTTTCAGTATAATTATCTTTCTTCTTTATTCTCTATATATTATGATTTTAGAACATTTTTCTGAGAAGTGTTCCACAGGCACTGTACATATGATACTTGGATAAAGAGATCCTGGAGATCAAAACCACATTTAAATCCTTAGATAAACTCAGCTGTGTCATATACATGGCTAGGTTTAGTCTGCTTACTTTGTTACTTTGTTTAGTAATTTTTGTTTCAAAGAACAAGATCCTTCTGTATAGCACAGGGAACTACACTCAATAACTTTTAATAGCCTTTAGTGGAAAAGTATATGACAAGGAATATATATATATATATGAGCCACTATGCTGTACACCAAGAATTAACACAATATTGTAAACCAACTATACTTTCAACAAAAAAAGTTGAAATAAAATTGAGAGATGAAACTTCCACTGCCCAGACTGCTGTCACGATGAAACGATTCAAAGCAGGCCAGGTATTAGCAACCCCCCTGACACAGCAAAACCCCATGTGGGATCTTCCTTTTGAGCAGCACTGGCTATCCGGCTGTGGCCACCTGTAAATAGGGTTGAAGTCACTTAGACCCTTGGCTTGGGATCACTGTGGCCACAGGGGTGGGGGTCACTGCAGCACCTACGAGAATGACGGGGCCAGCCTCCTGCTGAAGCCGCTCCCCAGGCCACAGCCCGGAGCGCTGCAGGCAGGTCTGAGGTCCGGCCGGGGGCGCGCAGCTCCACAGCCACTCGGAGCCCTGCGGTGCGGGTGGCGCTGGGACTACGCTCGTCCATCACCCTCCCTGGCACCCAGACTCGGGATTCTCCTGGGGGAATTTTTCTCTGCCTCATACTTCCTGTCTCAGCATTTCTGGAATCCGGTCCATGCCACAGGGAAGCAGGGCTTTTACCCTCCGGGACCCAAATCCATCACTGTATGGATCCAGGGTGAAACTTCCATGTTAAATCACCTGGCGCTCCCTTCTTGTGCTGAAATGCCCTCCCCTGTCGATGGCATTAGGTCGTATTAGAAGTCCCGACTTGCTTGTCCTTAGCTAAGACTCTGAGCCTCTTGCTCAGTCTTCCTGAGTGGAACCACTCATCTGTGGCAGAAAAGCTTGGGCTGTCGTCCACCCATCATTGTCCTCGGTCTTTTGGGTTTTCTGTTGGGTTATGGTTCTCGTGCAGGGATATCAATTTGCACATGAGAAGCAACTGTAGACATTTTAGAAAATACAGACACTGGATCCTCCCCCCTCTCCTGCCAAGGCTGGAAGCTTTCTCCATCTAGCAGGGGTTACACAATCATTTGCTTGGGAATTGACCACACATATTGGCATAATCATAGTAAATTGCCCTTTACTCTGTGCTTGCCACGTGGCATTTTCTACTTCATGTTGTCTTTGCACCTTCATTATCACATTTAATCCCTGCATTATTGATTATCACCATTTCTGTTGAGGACACTCCTACTTGCTAATCTTGAATACAAGTATCTTTGATTCTCTTAATCTATTTCATTCCTGAGTTTCCTGTTCCTGAATTTAAAGAGTGAATTATGGACACATGTAAATAAGATTCTCTTATTATATGTATCTGACTCATCCTCTAACCAAATCATATCTGGAGAAGAGAGATTTTCTCTTTTAAACATTTGTTTTTCTTATTATATAGTAGTGCATACACATAGTGGAAAATGTAGAAAACATATAAAGTAAGAAAATTACAGCCATACATTATGTAAACACCAAAGGACAATGCTATGTCATTTGGGGCATTTAACTATTTTTCTTAATATTTTATCATAAAATTTCCCTAGGAAAGTTGCTTAACCCTGGAATTGTACTAGCCTTTTGTCCAGTACAGAATAACATTCCCAGAAATGACCCCAACATCAAAATAGTATGTGAGGCTGGGAAGGCCACAGGGCACTCAGCTTATTCTCTGAGTCCTACAAAGAATGCTGTTAATTCACTGATTTTACACATTCGATGCCTGTGAGTCACTCACTCACTCAGCTGGCTCGGACTGAGACCTACTTTATACCAGTGCCAATCCAAGTGCTGGGAAGACCCCAGAGGGAGCCTGGATCACGGCATCACTTTCCTTCATTTGCTCCCAGAATCCTACTCAAGAACCCCACATGGGATTGGGGGGTGGAGGCAGGTGAGATATGGTGAAATTCATTTCATTATGTTCCTTTAGACATATTCAAATAGCATGAAAATAGTAGCTAATTTTGATAAGTTTTCTTTTCCCTTCCTATGTATTTTTGAGAATGGGTATAGTTTTGGTGCAGCAAGAGTAATTGATAGATCTTTGGTATGGTAGGATTTTATATGAAAAATTAAGAAGGAAACTGCACTTATACAAAGAGAAGTGGCAGTGAGGAAAAAACAAGCCACCCTTGAACTTGGCTACAATTCAGAATTCCTGGTTTTCAAAAAAGGGAAACAAAATTCAAAATAAATTCCCTAAATATTTTAGCCCATAGTAGAAATACATGGAGGCAAAGTTCAGCTCACTGGAACCTAGAACAATGTGCTTATTTAAGCGAAGGTATAAACAGACCACATATACTATAATGCATCCTTTACTTTAAACTAGTTCATGTGAGCAAGTTTCATTTCACATGAATTGCTCAGTACCAGTTTAGGAAATATATCCTCCTTGATTGGTAAAAATAGCTCACAGATAACCAGATTCAACAAAATTTATTGTTAAATAATTTACTTATTTCCTTTAGGAAATGCTTTTGAGTAATCTGAGTTAAGTATTTCCTCTATCTGCTGTATTTCTTTTCACAGAGAAAAGTAGTATTATTTGCACATGACCTACTTTTACTTCTCTGGAAATATCTGACTGTGAGCTCAGGGTACGGATTGTCTACTGCACAGTAGGGAAAAAGAAGATTCATTTCACAGCGAAGATCAGAATCTTTTTTTGAGGGGCGTGGTGAGCTGGGGGACAAGGGAAATGCCTTTGTTTCGAGACAGACCCCAGTAATCCATACTGAAGCTGAAAGATGAAGCCATTATGAAGAAATGTGGAAGGACACACTGACACGCAAAGGTGTTCACTCTGCAAAAACAGAAAGAAAGAAAGAAAGAAAGAAAGAAAAAATAATTTAACTGCCCTATAAAGAGAATGGACAGAAACTTGGTAATAAGCTAGAGAGAAGGAAGGTTAGTGAAGGGAGGAGAAACAATGAAAGGGAACTTGGATGCGGTGGGCAGAAGAGCAGGTTTCTGGAGCCTACAATGAAGGATGATAAGAAAAAATAAAGTTTAAAAAAGTTACAAAGTTTAAAATAGTTTAAAAATTAAAAAGCAAAGTTAAAAAAATAAATATTTTTATAGTGGCATGGAAGATTTTAAAATGATGGAGGTTTTTTATTTCAAAATTCAAGTTGTTTGAATTTCTCCCCCATTCTCCAAACAACAGTAAGACCTGCTTGTGTAAGTGGTTTTGGGGGACACCACAGAGAGGGGCGAGCTCTGCAGTTAGGTTGGCCAGGAGCAGAATGCTGGTGTGGAAGGCAAGACAGAAGAGAGTTCAACAGTTTCATGAAAACAGAAACTCAAAGCCAGAAATTATCTTAAAATGGTTAGTGTGGTAGGCAGAAAAATATTCCCCCCCAATATGTCTATGTCCTTATCCCCAGAACATAGGAAGAGGTCAGATTCCCTGGCAAAGGGGGCCTATGGTTGCAGATGTGGTTAAGGTTGCTAACCAGTCGACTCTAAGAGAGACCAGCTGGATTATAGATTTGGGCCCAGTGTAATCACCAGGGTCGTTAAAGGAGGAAGAAAGAGGCAGAAGAGGGGAGAGAGGAGAGGAGATCTGACCACAGGTTCAGAGTCAGAGGCACACAACCATGCTGACCTTGAGAATGAGAAAAGAGGTCACAGGCCAAGAGACGCAGGTGGTCTCTGGAATCCAGAAAAGTCAGATACAGGTTCCCCTGAGGCCTTCAGAAAGAGCCGTGCCAACACTTTTACTTCAGCAGGCTTCTGCATTCAAGAAAACTACAAGTTTAAATTTGCGTTGTTTAGTAGAGACTTTTTCTTTTCTCTTCCTACTACCATGACGTTTGGGGATACTTGTTACAACAGCAACAGAAAGTGAATAGAGTAAGCTCCTTGAAATGTTCAGAAATTGCAGATAACACTGGACTGTCCACTTTGATGTGGGATTGGGCTTATGTGAAAATCAAAAGGACAGTGTGACCTTTGCTAACATCTGCTTTTCTCATTTTAGGAAGAGAACAGTAAGTCAAAACCTCTGTTGTTATTATTTTAGACAAGTGTCTCTTAAAACTTTATGTAACCCTGTGCCTTAGGACCCTAAGAGAGTCTCTTCTTAGAAGAACATGGATTCAGAGAGATAGTGTCTTACATCTGAGTCCCACAGTGGTCTCTTATTGGCAATGAGAGCTTGGGCATATCAGTTACCCTCTTTAAGCCACAGGATCTTCATTTGCAAAAGGAAGATAAGAATAAGGATTGTTTGGGTGATTAACTTGTACACACACACACACACACACACATACATATATGTACAACATTTAATACAGTGACTAGCACATACTAGGCACTCAACAAATTCCTGTTATGGATTTTTAAATGCATATATAAAAGGAGGAGAAATTTGCAGGAAATTGTGGGAAAACTAAGTTCATGGCCCCAAAAAGGGCCATCTCTCAATGGGCTCTGATCAGTCAGTCCCCAGTGGTGGGCTAATAAGCAGAGACTATAGCACTTGGGGATTTATGTTAAACATAAAAAGGAAGGTATTTAAACATAGTTATTAAACATCAGGTACGTTTATACTTTTGGCTGGATCATCTTATCTGGAGAGATTTAATAAGCAGAGAGTCTCCACTGTTCTAGAGATGGGCATGCAGGAAAATGATGTGGGTGGGTGGGCCATTCTCACCCACCCAAGATCACATGACTGAGTACTCACGGAATTAACACCTCTTGTATGTTATTACAGATGGGCTGTCCTCCCATGATTATTGTCAGCTGTGTCATCAGTTCAAGGAGACATCACATGGGTCACACTGGAATATTAGAAAGAAAATCTCATTTAAATTTTAGATAGTTCTAACATGAAATAAAGTCATTATTTTATGCCTAAAAAAATCTAAGGAGCAGAGAGTAAAGACACTCTTCATTGGGCAACTAAGAGAAAACCTGAAACAGGTTAGATTGTCAGAACACATAGCTGTATTCACACCTCTTCATTTCTGTATTTTTACAGCCAATACACCAGATCTCATGGATAAGTCACAAATCTGCCCTTAAAGAATGTGATGTAGAAACACGTGGAGTAGTAGTTGACAAAATGGAACAAGAACACCTTCATGGCTGGGTTGTTCTCATAGTCAGTCTGGTCCTTGGGAGCTCTGCAGCTAGAATAAAGAAAAGGTAAGTCTGTAAAACTGTGAACGGCTTTGAGACCCTATTCAAAGCCACGGACACATGAGTTAACACATTTAATATGTGTGTGTGTGTGTATATATATATATATATATACATATATACACACATACACACACACAATTCACACTGTTTTCATACCAGCTGTTTTGAATTTCTTAACATATCCACTATGTTAATTCCAACTGTACACACTGTTGTAAGAGTTTCTCCCACTAAGAAAGTGATATCCCACAAGGCAAAAAAAAAAAAGTCACCTGTTCCTTAAAATTTATAAGCACAACAGTATCCAATGGGCAAGAACTGTCCTCTGTTAGGTGTAATTTGAAAGAAAGCTACTTCTAAACATCCTGCTAGATAATATTCTCTTGTCTCCCTGAAAGGCAGTAAGGTAGGACTATTGAAGAAGACAAACAAAACACGGGGCAACTTGCTAGAAGCATTTGGGGAACATAAAACGGGTCATCCTCCTAGTTCAGAATTTGAATTGGTCTTAGTATTTTCAGAAGATGACCACTGAGCAGACCACTGGGAGGACCACCCAGCCACATGCAATGTGTTGGAAGCACTTAACTTAGGCCGCTAAGCCGCTGGGTGGGATACAAGCCAGAGAGAAGAAACATTTATTATAGAAGCTGCAGCTGATGAGAATGGAGTTACACTAACAGGAACAGCATGGGGGGAAGACACATAACAGTGTGATTACTTGTCCTCTCCGTAACACGCAAGCAAATCTGCCACTGGAACCACGACCCTCTTCCACTTATTTGCAATACAGAGACTATTTACTTTCAACAACAGGGTACATTATCTAATGTAATTGAAATTATTATTAAGCACTGACATATTTACACAGAGCTTGGACATTCTAAAGCTTCCTTTGTCCCTTTTACTAATGCAAAAATGGAGCTAATTCACTTCTCATATAGGCTAGAGAAAATAGGTTTGCAGTTGAAGTTAACTAAAGACTGTAATGTACTGCAATTGAAGTGCCTAAAAGATAGTCTCTGTTTTGACCTGGTTCTAAAACTGGTGTAGAAATTATCTCAGCTGCAGGAGGAGCTTACCAGAGTCAGTCATCATGATTGCCACTTTCTCATATATGGCGTTCAGGGTCACCATGATGATAAAACTGATATGGGAAGCAGTGATGGGCGTGGCCCACCTGCACAGTCAGGTACTTTTGGATTGGGTCTGTTCCATTCAGGTTCTTGGGAAGTTTTGCAGGAAATACAATGAACACTGAAAGTCCGTAGACAATGATCCCAATAACTGAAACAATGGTTAACAGGACCTGACAACCCAAGAACCCAGCAGCATGAGACTCACTAATGATCGTATTTTTACACAGAAAACTTGCCCCCAACCCAGCTTAAACAGAAAACATGCATGTGTTGTAAACTTCACATAAACGTGAGAAGTGATATAAATCGCACGTAAATGCCATAAGAGACGTGAATATCAGTCATGTTAAATTTTAGGGGAGGAGGAATGAAAGATGTCAAAAAGAATGAGTGCATCCACTAATGTAACACGCTGGCAGCAGGAGCAGCTGTGTGCAGGGCATAGGGAATATATGGGAACTCCACTTTCTGTGAATTTTTCTGTAAACCTAAAACTGCACTAAAGAAGGAAGCCTGTTAAGTATATTTTAATGGGTGAAAATGGGGTAACTGGTGGCATGATCTTTTGGAGGGAAGTCTGTGATAGCAGAACAAATGAAAGTAGCCCTTCTACATCTGTAGAATTACTTAGGTTATGAACTAGTTGTAACCCATGAAGGGGATATGCTTCCTTTCAAGGGAGAACCTATCACTGATTCAGGGGTCAGCAGGTGCTAGCTGTCGTCTTCATTCTGAATAGGACCAGTGAAGCTGTGGACATGCCCTGAGGGAAATAGTGGGAGTGACAGCAGGTCTCTGCTGATGAAAGCTTCACATGCTTTTCATACTCCTTGAGATCTTGAAATGGCAGGTATTCCTACTCCCTGCATTTGCACAAGATTCATGTCCCTAATCCACAGTAGTTTTGACTGTGTGGACCCAAGGGCAGCGGGGGTGTCTGAAGCAAAATTTGCACGTGGCTAATAGGGTTTCAGTTCCTCACTAGGCAGGTTTTTTTTCTGGCCACTGAAGAATGAACATTAAAGATCCCATTTTTAAACAGTTTTCCTTCCATCTACCTTCTTGGTCATAGTCCAGAAGCATGTACTCAGTGTCCCTGGCTGCTCCTGATGGGTGCCCCAGAGAGAAAGCTACAAAGAATGTGAATTTCAGGACTAAGTGAACCACATCATGTTATTTACAGTAATAGCAGGCGGCTGGCTTGCACCTGCATGGGAGAGCAGAGGGAGTGTTTACAAGCCCCTCCTGGAGCCACACTCCTGCATCTGGATCCCAGCTCTGATGCTAGCTGTGGGGCCTTGTGCAAATTTCTTAACCTCTAGGGGCTTCAATCTCCTCACCCATATAATGGGGAGATAATAATAGCAATTTATAGGACTATTGTGATGAGTCAATTATTTACTAATTGTGAAAACAATTGGAACATTAACCGCAGGCATGTGAAAAACTCTACCTAAGTATAAGCTATGAATATGGTGACCAAAGTCTTAAAAAGGTGTTTTTTCTTAGTTTTTAAGCCATCAGTTTGTAGAGAAAGCATTTTATTTTCTCCTCTACTCTCTTTCATCATCCTTTTCTTCACAGTTAAGTCTTCATGCTTGTGAAAGGAATAACTTTTTGGTGTGTTTGTGATTAAATGTGAAAATTAGTTAAGGCTGAGAAAAATGTATTATAGAAGGTATATTAAGCCTTCCTCTCTTGTACAGCTCATATAGGCCATTTAAATAGTATGCATTTTTTAAAAGTCTGCATAGTAATTTTTAATTATGTATTAAGTAAACATAATAGTTAAGAATGCGTAAATACTTACTATTGCTTCAGCACACATCTATTTTTCAAAATCCTCACAATCACCCTGTGGGGAAGGTAATATTATATCTCTTTTACAGATGTGGAAATAGAGCCACATGGAGATGTTGCAATTTGCCCCAAATGAAGCAACTATTAAGTGAAAGTACTGAAATACTCAAAGAGCCCAAAGACACACTAACTGTATAGCACTGTCTCCTACATGGTCTGTAAAATCAATTCTAATTCATTTCAGAACTTTTACAAACTTGACACATTTCCATTTTTCTTCCAAGCACTTAATGGGTTCACTATTTCTTAAGAAACAGGAAAGCTTTCCGTTCTCCTTCCTCAAGTTTCTTCTTATTTATCATCTTTTCTGATCATAAATTTAACATTTGCTCATTAAAGAAAATTTGAAAGTACTCAGTAGTGGACAGAACTGCTGTCCTGGATCTGTCCCCAATCTTAGAAGAGGACCCAGAACTTGCTTTAGGATAAATAACCTCCCTTTTGTTTTTAGTCCTGTGATTTAACCTCGATTGACCCACTCTTTCTGAAGCACCAGAAGTAGATCTCAGTTGGTTTAAGACAAATAATACCCCTCATTGTATTGGCCTTGCACATGATTGGAGAATTGGCAAATAACCCAGGAAGAGCCACTATTATGTGAGGAGATACATGCTGGTGCCCATGTGAAACATAAGCTTCTTCTATCAAGAGAGGAAGCTGCCAAAAGAGACCTGTCTTGGTTTGGATGGATGATCTGGGATACTGCGTGCCTAGAAGCATCATGCTGAGACATCTTTGGACACAGAATGAAGACAGGACAAAAGCAGCCCTTGACATCATCTGGGCTAGAGTATCTCTCCTTGACTGAAGCCAGACCTCAGACCTGAGGTTTTCATTTACAGGAACCAATAAATCCCATGGATCCCCATTTCTTGGTTGTTGTTTAAACACATTGGAGATTGATTTTGTCACCTACAATCAAAAGACTCCAACTCTGAAAATGAATAAAAAATAAAATAAGAATAATGCTTCAACCTATAGACATAATTCCTTCAGAATGGTGCATTGTTTGTATATTACAAATCATTTTATATATTAATTTAATTCTCCAATCTATCATAAGCGCAACACTTTGACATGTCATAAAATATTTTCATGGACACACTTTTTCATGACTGCATACTATTCTACTTTGTGAAGAGTTGGAAGAATATTTTGGCTGAGATTTTATATATATATATACACATATAAAAGTATGTCTGTGACTTGCATCCATACTGACTTTTCCCTGCCATTTTGAAATAATTCCTGATTAAAAGTTTTTCAAAGCTGAATTAGTGGATTAAAACATATGAATATTTTTGACTCTTGATATCAACTGCCAGACTGCTTTCTAAGAAGGCTTGAGGAGTACACCAGAAATTAACACAGCATTGTAAATCAACCATACTTCACAAAAATTATCCAGTAACCTAGGCATGGGATTGGTGATCACTGGCAATTCATCCTCATAAACAGAGTTGTGTCACTTGAGAAGTGGAAAACTATTTCATTTTGATGTGCACTGAGTGAATTACCATTGAAGTGTGACATCTATTTTTTCTTTTGCGAATGTGTGTTCATCTTCTCTGCCTTCTACGCTTCTGAGATAATTTGATGTTACCTTTGAAGTGATCTGAACTCTCTATGTATTGAAGGAATTAGCCCCTTGTCGGATTTGTAAGCAAATAACATTCTCTGGTGTTTTGTTTAAAATTAGGATGCTCTGATGCATGGAAATCTTTGTATAATTTCCTCTGATACTTACTGTCCATCTAGAGGTTGTATACTCATCCATATTTATTTGTAGTTTTTTTTCTAATTGTGTTACTTTTTAAATGTTTCTGGAATTTATCACAATATATGGTTCACTGTATGATTTCAATCTTTTCTTTTCCCCCAAGTAGCTAACAAGTGTTTCATTCACTGAATAACCTTTATTTATCTCCCTGATTTGTAATGCCTTCCATCTCTTATATTAAATTATTATTGATATCAGAGCCCATATCTGGACTTCCTGCCTTATTTTATAATCTGGCTATTCTTGAACTAGTAAAACTCTCATTATCTTATTAATTTTTATATTACTAATATGATTTTATTCACAATAAACCCAAATCAATTTTATAACTTCTGATATTTTGGAGATATGATCTTTTAATCTAGAATCATGTGATTAAAGCACCTTTTATATCTTTCAGTAGTTTTTACTTTTATTTTTTGATAGTTCCTACTATCCTTTTGTTAGGCTATTCTTAGACATTTTACCTAGGTTGTTACACTTGGAAAATTTTAGAAATTTAATGCCTCCATCTGGTCTCTTAATCAGACCCTGGAGAATCCTAAACCACTGATCTGATTTGAACAAATGAGGTGAAAAGAATTGGGGGAAGCACTGTGAGCAGAAGAGACTGTGGAACCTCCAGAGCGGCGCCCTGCATTGGCTCAGATGTTCTCTGGAAAAAGTTTCCTCTATGAGACTACATAGTTCCCAGCTTGACTTTCAGTTTTCTCAGCATTTCACATTAGATTTTAAAAGTCTGTGGCAGGTTCTTACCCAGAAAAAGAGCACTTGCACAAAGGGATATATGTATACACTTTCCCCAGGTGGTAAAGGGAACACGCTCTTCTTCCTAATTAAAAAAACAAGTTTAGTCAATCAAGGGATTACACCAATGAAATGATATTTCTCCTAACTGGTCAGTAAATCCTAAACATAATATAAAAAAAAAATTTCAGACATAGCCTCCTTGTTTGTAAATGCATGGGTTTTTTCCTGTTTTTTTTCCTTTTCTTTTCTGTTAACGATGTCAAACACACAACAAAATATGTACAGTGTTCGTTTTAATACTATTTTTTGAAAATGCACATGTGAACAGTAAACTGTTTCCCTGCCATGGTCTGAGCACCTGATGAGGCCAAGATTTAAAGCTCTATTCCTTAGCTTGCCTTTGATTTCAGAAGTGAAGGTAGTGACAGCTTAGGGTCTGTGCAGGACAGAAAGAATCACAGTTGTCTGCAGCTAACTGGTGTCCACTGTGTGTTTCTTGGTTGAGATTTATGTGTTAATTAGCTACAACTATGAAGTTTAAGAGTTTCCATTTTAGAGTTTATATTTAGAATTTTTTAAGAGATGAAATCAGCAAGAATCAAGATTTAACTGGATTATAAAACCAGATATAGTATAATAATAGCTGTAACTAAGTACATGGCCCTTCCTCTGTGCCAGGAAGCCTTCCAAGTAGATTCTATACATTACTTCGACCCGTCCTTACCACTGTCATGAAGAAGCAACTCTCTTATTCTTATTTTATAGGAAACTATGGCACAGAGAAGTTAAGTTGTCCAAGATCACTCAGGAAGCAAGCTGCTGTGTTCAAATATGAATTTAGGCAACTTCATTCGCAAGATCTCACTACCACAACGCTGGCCTCTCTAAACAATGGAGCATGCTTTCTCAAGTAAAGTAAAATACTTCAAATAAAAAACTAAAAAAAAATAAGGCAATTTTTTAAATAAGGAAGAATGATAAAGTTAAATGAGTCTTCATCTTCAATTTTTCAACAAGCATGTCCCAATGAAAATTTAAACTTATTAGCTTGCAAAATTAAATTTAAACTTGGCAGTTTAAATGACCAAAAAACTTCTCTTCAGTATTTTTTGTATGCTGCCAATATGATAAGTTTTTGTTTTTCAGGACTCAAAAGCATTATGAACATCTAATTTTGTCTAAGATTCAGCTTTCATCTCTGAATGTACAGTCTTTCACCAACATATGCTTTTACCCCCATCTTCAGTTGTAAACAATGGGAACTATTCATAATGGGGATTATTAGAAGCTTATTACATTGTAAAAGACAAATGTCACTTTCTATTGGTAGCTGAACCTCATTTTTTTCCATTTATAAAAAGAGGAGTTTGACCTGCTCCCTCCATATCTTTTCAGTGCCAACATTCTGTAGATCTGTGATTCAATTTATTAAATCTATATTTGGAGACATTTTCAGATACTCCTAGTAAAAGCATTTTTTTCCCAAGAGTTATTCATTCTCACAACCTACTGTCCTGCTGCTGCTGACTGCAAGCACCATCAGCTCTAAATTATCTCAGCTGATGGAAAGAAGCAATAATACAAATGACTCAAAAATCATCTTTTCATAGCTCTGGAATGTTGATACAAAGATATACAGTTTTTTTTTTAATTTTGCAGCAGGAGTGGCAGCAATAAATTTACATTTCCAGTTATGTAAAATGACTAGCTCAAACACTGCTCAAACACTGATGGCACCTCAACAAATGTTTCCCTGCTTCTTCTACCCTTTCTCTGACTTTAGGATGAGAGCCATGCTGCTTTGTGCACATCCCAGAAGGAAGGGGGAGCAGTGACCGGGACTTAGTTCAAGACAAAGGGGCACCTAGTCTATGATGAAAAGGAGGCCACAATAATGAAGGCGCATTTAAAAAAATGGGAGTCAACTATAAAAACCAATTTGTCTTTCCTTCTACATCTATGTCATTGCAGCTAATTTATATTTTGCATTTTTTATTGGTGTCATGAAAGGATACAAATCAATGCCTCTTTTCATAAACACTTATACCAGTCTTTTTCTTTTCCCCCTTTTTACTGTTATTATGAAGGAAGGACCTCACTTCTCTTCTGTGTCCACCATTCCAGGCAGTGCTCCTTCAACTTGGCTGCACATTAGAATAACCAGAGGAGCTTTAAAAACTTCCCTATGCCAGAATGCGCCCCCAGGCCACTAAGTACAATCAGAGTTTGCAGTGATGGAACCCAGGCACCAACATTTTTTAAGGTCCCCTGGTGATTCCAACACGCAGCCAAGGCTGACAAGTCCAGAAGTAAACAGAATAAAGTGCATCTAAACAGCGCCCGCTTTTCCTGGGTAATCTCATCTATCTCCACGTGGGGACACCTCGCCTCCTATTCTGGCCAGACTTGTTCTTCCTGCTCAACCGTCTCCCATTTGTACTCAAGTTCTGCCTGGCACCGCTTCCAGAACTCCAAAAGTAAGGTGACTAACAGAGAGACAGAACAGCAGAATGTGGATCTTCAGTGATGCCTGATGCTTCAGAAATCTGTACTTAATATTTATTACACTTAACACTTTGGTAAATGGTTAATAAAATCACATTTTATTTATAGGCGATACTAAAGAATAAAATGAGTTAATACCTTTTGTTTAAGAAAAAAGAAAATGTAGATAATTTATTGAATGTTTGGAAACAGACTAGCTCTCTAGCTCAAGGGAAAGGTATTAACGTGATGGTCAGAGGCAGGTGACTGTATCTGATGCTAAAGTACCTGCTACCAGCACATTATGCCCACTAAAAACACAAATATCGGGGGGAAGGGTGGGTATAGCTCAGTGATAGAGCACGTGCTAAGCATGTACAAGGTCCTGGGTTCAAGCCCCATTACCTCCATTAAAAAAAAAGTAAAAAAAAAGCACAAGTAACTGTCACAATTTAAAAGCACTGCACGGTTCACCATCCAAGCCTTCTCCTCACATCCCTCTGTCTCTTCTGTCCAAAGGACCTGAGGGTGGGGAAGGGGATGAGAATGCTTTAGTAGCCCCTGCATTTCTATTTTCCACCACCACAGTCACACAAACTTAAAATAATATTCTTAAATATGGAAAACTGCCATTTTTCTCAATCATCGGTAATGTAATTTTTAGAAATCGTCATTGTGTTTTAAGACTCGTAACTTTAAATAGTAGACAAAAACAACATGAAATGTTAATTGAAAATGTGGCTTCAGGGTGAATCCCCTAAGCCCTTCTTCCCACCAGACTGTTACCCCTAGGCCCCAACTCTAGAGAAATTGCAGAATAACCACTGTGTCCTCCACCATTGTACCTGAGTCTCTACAATGCTCTGAGAATAAAGAGGAAAAAGACACAGTCCCTGCTTCCGGGAGCTCCTAGGTGCACAGGACTCATTGTGAAATGATGGCTGAGGAGGCGTGTTAAGAGGGCTTGGATAACAGTCAGCAGAGGGTGCTCGGGGCAGGGAGCCGGAACTGTAGCCAAGGCTCTCCCAGAGGAGAGAACCACTGTGGTGAGCTCTGAGATGCCCTAGAATTGATCAGGTGAACTTATAATGTTAAGGCCATTTCTCCCTGGGGAGCTGCACATGCAAAGGAGGGAGGCCAAAGAGAGCCAGGTCCCTTCCAGGAACTGCAAATAGTCTAGAAGCGAGCACAGGGTGTGGGAGGCAGGTGAGGCAACCAGGTGGAGAGATCACAGGGGCACATCACAAAGGACTCTGTGTGCCTCCAAGGTAGAGGAGACATGCAAAGTGATCTAGAAAGAGACAAGGTAGAGGCAGGGAGGACTATTGGCAGGTTCATGTGAAGGCCTGCTGAGGCCCTGCCAGGAGGAGAGAGAAGAAAACATTTCAGCAGGTGGACGGATTGGCCACAGGTGTGATGGAAGGGCAGGAAGAGGTCAGAGATGCCGGCCAGCTTTCTGGCTTTGGCAGTGTCTAAATTATAGTGCCATTCCCTGAAATAAGAAGGGCAAGAACCTCCTAGCGGAAAACATAGGCAAAACATTATCTGACATACATTTCAAAAATTTTCTCCTAGAAGAAATAAAAGCAAGAATAAACAAATGGGACCTAATGAAACTTACAAGCTTCTTCAGAGCAAAGGAAACCAGAAATAAAACAAGAAGAAAACCTACGGAATGGGAGAAAATTTTTGCAAGTGAAACCGACAAAGGCTTGATCTCCAAAATATATAAGCAGCTCATACAACTCAATAAGAGAAAAATAAACAACCCAATCCAAAAATGGGCAGAAGACCTAAACAAGCAATTCTCCAAGGAAGACATTCAAATGATCAAAAAGCACATGAAAAAATGCTCAATATCACTAATCATCAGAGAAATGCAAATCAAAACTACAATGAGGTATCACCTCACACCAGTCAGAATGGCCGTCATTCAAAAATCCACAAATGACAAATGCTGGAGAGGCTGTGGAGAAAGGGGGACCCTCCTACACTGCTGGTGGGAATGCAGTTTGGTGCAGCCACTGTGGAAAACAGTGTGGAGATTCCTCAAAAGACTAGGAATAGACTTACCATATGACCCAGGAATTCCGCTCCTGGGCTTGAATCCAGAAGGAAATCTACTTCAGGATGACACCTGCACTCCAATGTTCATAGCAGCACTATTTACAATAGCCAAAACATGGAAACAGCCTAAATGTCCATCAACAGGTGACTGGATAAAGAAGATGTGGTATATTTATACAATGGAATACTACTCAGCCATAAAAACCGACAACATAATATCATTTGCAGCAACATGGATACTCCTGGAGAATGTCATTCTAAGTGAAGTAAGCCAGAAAGAGAAAGAAAAATACCATATGAGATCGCTATTATGTGGAATCTAAAAAACAAAAACAAACAAACAAACAAAAACAAAGCATAAATACAGGACAGAAATAGACTCATGGACAGAGAATACAGACTTGTGTTTACCAGGGGGTTAGACGGTGGAAAGGGATAGACTGGGATTTCAAAATTGTAGACTAGATAAACGACATTACACTGTATAGCACAGGGAAATATACACAAAATGTTATGATAAATCACAGAGAAAAATTGTGCCAATGAGTGTGTATATGTCCATGAATGACTGAAAAATTGTGCTGAACACTGGAATTTGACACAACATTGTAAAATGATTATAAATGAATAAAAAATGTTAAAAAAAAAAAGAAGGGCAGGAAGAGGAGCAAGTCATGAGAGGAGACAACTGATTCAGTTCTGGCTGAGTTCCTGTGGGCTCCAGGAGAGATGTGCAGTAGGTAAATAAAACTCTAGAAATCGGGAGAAAGTTCTAGGCTGAGCCAAGTAGTTTTACTGTTTCAAGAGGCTAATGGGTGTGAGTGGACAAGCTCACAAGAAGTGTATAGGGATAGCTCTCACCCTCCTGCATATGGGATGCATTTGGGAGCCTTTAAAAAATAGTGCACCACAGCCTGGAGTGGGGCCTTTGTACTGTTTATTATTTTTTAAATACTTCTTTTCTTTTTGTGGGGAGTATTGAGCATTATTTATTTTAATGGAGGTACTGGGAATTGAACCCAGGACCTCTTGCATGCTAAGCACGTGCTCTACCACTGAGCCGTACCCTCCCCACATTTTTTTGTTTTTAGACACTAGCTCTACCGAGCAGTCAGGGTTGAGAATCAACCTGCAGAGAGCAGAGAGCCTTGGGGTTAGAGAACAAGGAGAAGCTGCCCAGAGCCCTGTAGACCCCACCAGGGGCAGCCGGAGACGCAGGGAGCCTCAGAAGTGCTGTGAGGAATGTGAACTCAACACTCCCCAATGGCAAAGATGACAAACATGTTTCAAGCACCCACTTCCCAGCAGTGTTTGTTCTGACTTTACTAGTTTTCCAGTAATACTGAGTGAGAATAGAAATTATCTGGACACAGGGATCAAATTCAAATGCTGATTATGACCATTATTAGCTGCGTGATTACTGATTAAAAGTTACTCGTCTGCCACGTGTAAAACGGGGGACCAAGCACCGTGCTTGTGGGCTGATGTGAGCGTAATGAAATGACATCTATAAAGGCGCTCCTGACTCTCAGAAGTAATTGCTACTATTGTCCCCAACTGGGACACCAAGAAACAGAGGCACAGAAAGCTTCAAACATTTGCCCAAGATGAGGGTTGAGGTCAGGAATCAAGCCAATGACTTCTTGGATCCAGAGCCCAGGATCTTCTTACGAACAACATGGCACTGCCCAGGCTCCCTGCTCCAAAACCAGCCTCCCTTTGGCTCAGTTCCATGGCATCTGCGCTGCACAGATGTCCTCACTGCCTGCCTGCCCTCCCGGTGTCTGACCCCGGCACTCCTCCCTCTGCCCCACATAGCGCTTCCTTGGGCACACCATCGCTCACGAGGCCATTGTTGTGGCTACTCGGATGTTTACACGGAAACGCAGGTGGCAGCCCAGCTTTTTGCTATACATGCTGCTGTCAGTGGAGACAAAGAGCTCACAGTTGGTGGGGGAGGCCACTTGTGGTCTCCTCCTTGGCTGGAGAGCTGGATGAAATCCAGTTTCCCTTTGCAACTTAGGCATCCAGCATGAGAGATATGTAAGGCCATCTGGCCTCTCAACATAGAAATGATGCCCCTGCAGTCGTTCTTAATATTGTAATCTCCTGGCTCCACCAGGGAGCAGAGGCCATGGCCTGTTGTCCACCAAGTTTTGTTTCCTTGCACGACAGCTACAATGGGGTGAGTTAACACCAGACCAGAAATTCTACAAAGCCCTCGTGTACTATTTCCTGACACTTGCAGGTCACCAAAATACCCCAGATCCTCCAAGTAAACCACTAGTAAGAGGAACTGAGCTGGCTCGTCTCTCAGACCCCTGAGGGCAGGACTGATTTGGCCTCTCCTGCTCTCAGGATGATCCGTTCTCCTTCTGTGTGCCCTTCCCCGAGTGAAAGGGACTGTTCCTTGTTTATGGGCTAGGGAGTATTTGTGGCTGTCTGATCAGAATCTTCAAAAGTAGAGCTCTTGGTGAGAGTGGAAGCATGGCACCCACGTCTCATGAGCTCAGCTACTCAACAGCCTCATCTAGCTAAGACTGTAGCCAAAACCAGGGGTCCATGCTGTTGAGTGTTGGGTCTGGAGAGCAATGCCTTCGCCACTGAGAAGCTGCCCCACCACTTTTGACCTTGTCCCCATTGAGAGGGAGGTGACACATCCATGGGATGAAAGCCACGAGGGCACTAGGTGACTGTGGACCAAGCTGTGACTGGCCGGTCCTGCCCCCCCATGTGACCCATGTTAGCCTCAAGTGCAGAAAATCCCCAAAAAGACCCCTGCTTGAGTGAATGGGTCACATATAAGCCAACTGTTCTCGAGCCGCCTAAGAAGCAACACAGTATATACAGTGAGCCACCCACTCACTGAAGTCCCCAAGGCTCACAGCTCCCTAATGTGACACCAGGTAATCCCAGCAAACAGAAGACCCTTACTTTATAATTGACTTGAGAATTCTACTACCAACACTGCCTTCCACCTTCCACTTATAAAGTTCTTTCCACTCTGTCCCCTGCTCTGCAATTGTGCAATCAGTCCAGAGCTCCTTCATGAGACAGGAGGGAAGGGGGCAGGGCACAGCCATTAAAAGAATGGCACAGCCATTAGCACCGAGACGGTGGAAAAGTCAACTCCCAGTAGAACTTGAGCTTCAATACACACTCACTGAAATACAGCAGGATGCTAAATGGCACTCCTACAGTTGCCAGGACAGGTTCAAGGCTGACCATGAAAGGTCAAAGGGTGAGTGGTGGCCCAATTTCTGGTAATCGCAACACCTTCCCCAAAGCGGTTGGAATATTCCTCCCACTTATTAGCATATGAAGATACTGAGTGCATAAAAACTGACAACCACACCTCGTGGCTGCTCTCTCTGCTGAGGGAGACAGCCCACACTATGTCTGTGGAGTGTGTATCTACTTTTCCTTTAAACTGGAGCACCCAACCCTCACGCCTCATGGCCTTTCTGTTGCCTTCTGAAACAGCCCACTCTGTCTGTGGAGTATATATCTCTCTGAATAAATCTACATTTACTGAATTGTGGCTCTCTCTTGGATTCGTTCCTGTGCAAACCAAGGACCCACACATCACGAGGTGCATCTCAGGGACCCAAATAAGACCTGGGATACGGCCATCCTCTCCCCCACATTTTCCTGTATCATACATTCCTTCCCAAAGGATCTCACCTTGTGCACTCCAAAGTAGACAGCACTCATGTGTCCTGACCTGGATCTGCTTCTGCGTTTATCATTTCTTATGTCCACTAGAACGTCATCTTCATGAGGACAGGGATTTGGTTCTGTTCACAATGAAGCACCAGCACATGACAGGTGCTGGAGAAGTATTAGCTGAATGAATGAGCTGTGGGAAGTCCTGGGAATTCAACCTGGAACTCCTAGCCACTTGGGCCCCAGCTGACTCCAGTTGCTTCCTGCTACTCATGGCTGACCTCTTGCCACCACTCTCTGCTCTGCCATCACCTGAGCCTGGATGAGCTGAGATGAGTACACACCACGGAGAGCATGGTGAATGGTTCACGTTGTTGCAAAACACTCGCCCTCTGACTGCCAGGGGTTACTTAGGATGGACAAACTGAAGGGAGCACCACGTGCACCGCCCTACCCTACAACTCACTTGAAGCACCAGAACTGCACACATGGGAAGCGCTGGCCCTTTCCAACCTAAGGAGAGGGACTATGGATGAGAAGAGGGTCTCTGTCAACTAACAGTCTCTTTAAAAGCCCAGTCTTAGAAAAGCTCTTTAAAGACACTTTTGGTATCTTCCTTGTGTTTCGGTAATCCCTCTAGATTTTGTCATTTTAATCTATGCATCAGAAATACAGATGCTCTTGAAATCTCTATTGATTTTCAATGAAGAAAATCCTCAATTTCCTTCTCTGCTAGGAAAATTACTGCACTTTATATAAAAAAAAGCAGCTTCCCTTTTCAAACACCTAATTTCACAAGAATCAGTGAAGCAGGACATGAAAATCTCGCTGTGCTTTATCACCTACTGGTGGGCAGGAATGAAATGAATGAGTACTGATCTCATGAGACGGCAAGGCTGGGGCTGTCTTATTCCTGCTACAGATGGAAGGGTCCATATCTGTGAAGGGGAGGAAGGACCAAGGATGAGAAACCAACATTTACTAACCCATTTCTCTTTTTCAGAGTCTCAGACAAAACACTGTGATTTTATAAACAAAACAAGAACATCTGCACCCTTTTAAAAGCACGTTACAACTTTACTACTACACACGGCACTCTGTCATTGACCTAAAGGCGAATGACAGACAAGAAATTTGCAGGGATCTTATTCTGTGCTCATCCCTTTTGGTCTTTGGAAACTCAGGAAGTTTGCCTCCTCTCCCTGAGTGTCGTTTTTCTCATCTTTCAAATGGGAGTGTAACAGTCATTCATTTGCTCAGTGTCCATTCGACAACAGGAGACGGCTTATGAAAACAATAATAAAAAAAAGCAAAACAGCAATTCTGATCTATGCTTCTTCCTCCTCCTCCCTGAACATGAACTTACAGGCTAAAATGGCATCTTTCACTAAATCCCGAACGTAAGGAGCAGTTCTGATAAGGAAGTCACAGGATTGCAGGTGTAACCGAGAAATGACCCAGTGAAAAAGAATGAGTTGCCAGCAAATCCTCAAAACCCGTAAGGGTGCAAACCCTGGGAGTTACAGCCATGGGTGGGAGTTCCTTAGTTCCCCATTTCACAAAGCCGAGAACTTTGCAGGGCCCATGAAAGACACAGATAGCCCAGTAAAACCACACCATGTTTTGGAGTACACCGGGGCCACATCGCTGCTGACCTGCACTGCTGTGTGTCCCAGAGCAAGAGCCCTGGACAGGGGTGACTGTGTTTGAGGCTGGACAAGAACTTCCTGTTCTGTCTCTTTTACTCTCTCTCTTCCTGCAATAAAACAACTGGTAGGACTCTGGTGGGGAGCACTGCACCCACATTCTCTGGGAAAGCACACACCAGACAGCTCTAGCTGATCTGAGAGAGGACTATATATACTCCAAAGTCAGGCAGAAGGCTGCCTGTGGCCTTGGGAATCCAAACTAGCTTGTCCTGTTAATCAGGATATTACACATCTAAAGAAAGTGTGCACCAGATGAAGACGATGCCTTAGACAACATCGGTGGTTATGTCCAGCAGTGTCTAAGGACAAGTCATGCTCTGGTAGACGGGAGCATTTTGGTTGCTTTAAGAGTTTGCTACTGAAGGGCCGGGACATTTCATTGGGACTTGAAACTCCAGACCTCTTTACTCACAAAGGCAGACAAGTTAGGTGAGCCAGGTCAGCCTTTATTCCAACTTCCTAACCAAAAGTCTATGAGGTCGAAAATATATTTCTCAGACACTTCTGCAACAAGGGTTCCAGATGTGGCTTTAAAAATGCCCATCAGAGACTGAGATTTGCATATATTAACTACTATATATAAAAATAGCTAAAAAACTAAATTTCTTCTGTATAGCACAGGGAACAATATTTAATATCTTGTAATAAACTTTAGTAAAAAAATATGAAAAGGAATTCATACATATATATGTGAATATGAAGGACTGGAACATTGCGCTGTACATCAGAAATTGACACATTGTAACTGACTATACTTCAATTAAAAAATATATATATATATATTGCCCTTCAGCAGCATCTGAGTGTCACTGAAAGCAGAAACCCAGATGAATGGAGGCAGAGGTGGTTGGAGGAGCTACGTTATTTTGCTGGGGTGGATGCAGCCGGCATGGCAGAGATCTAGAAGGAATGCGCACAACAGCCACTCACTATCTGAAAGTGAGTTAGTTTAACAGCTTTCTGAAATCCTCACCGCCCCTCCTGATGAGCCAAGTGTCTGGCGTTTCTCTGGAAATCACTAGGCGCAGCCTGGAACTCAAAGGTAAAAATTAAAAAGTGCAGTCAAGTAGCAAAGAGACTGGCAGGACACGTTGGACAAAAGTAGGTCAGAGTCAACAAGGAATGGGGAGGGGATAGAACGTGTGTTGAGGACCCTGAATTCAGGGGTGGATTGTCTATGTTGAGTATTCTGAGTCAGTATGATTAGATGGATTGGTGTGGACTATGGACTAAAATGGTGGCCATCGTTCAGATAAGTGTGTGATTTGGAGTATATTTATTTGAGGAGGGGTTTTTTTTCCCCTTCAACATTGATCATTTCTAGGGAGCAGAAAAATATTCTGCCACACAACATATAAGTTGAAAAGAGATGCTATGGGATGATGGTGGTATGAAAAATTTCAGTACTGCAGTTTCAAGCTTTCCTTAATGAGATGCACAGCAGTAGGTACTTAAAATAAAATAAGGTACTTATAATAAAGACATCATCATATGTACATATCATTTAAGATACACATATGGTACTATAAGTGGGCCTGAAATGTGTTCTGCATTCTAAAATCCGATGAAATAAAATCAGTAGTTCAATATGCCTGTCGGCTCTAAAAACATGATGTAGCTCATGATCACAGAAAGCAAGATCAGCTAGGAAATTTGAGATTTGTCGTTTCCAGTGTCAAAGTTAATATTTTTTGCTTTACTTAAAAAGCATTTTTTTAATTAGGTCTGTCAGCATCCATTGGTATATGGGGTTCAGTAGATGTGTTCAGATGTTCCAGACAGTGAATCAGAGCAAAGACTGAGGTTTAGACAGTAGTTAAATGCCTCACCCGTGTGATCAGCATCCACAAACTGCTTTACTGAAAATCCTTAAAAGTGAGAACTTCATTAAAGCAACGATAAGTGAGGGGAAAAAATAGCTACAGACTAGTGGAAGTTTTGTAACGTGTAACAATGACAAAAGGCTATTCATGAGCATATTTTTAAAAACCCCTACACTTTAATAAGAAAAACAACAATCTGACAACAGGTTGTACACTGCTGTAGGAGAATCCATGCAGGTGGACTCTTATGTGAATGGGGCTGGAGCTGTAGAATTAGTTAGTCTTGCAAGTAACTCAGTTAAACACAAATGCAAATGGGATACACTTCTAGACTATCTGAGTAAACATCTTGGAAAACTTACTCCTCTATGAAGCAATGACAATGGCTTTGTAAAATTTGTCAAAATTAACCTCTGTAGAACTCTGGAAATTAAACCAACACTTCCAGCAATTCGGGGAGTCTTTATTTGAGAAAAAAAACCCAGCTAAATCTCCATAAAGATAGTGAGTTTTGAGGCATTGTAACTTGATCTACCCCATCCCTGTATCCTCACCTAAATGGTGGCCTTTATAAGCAATAGTCTCACAATCAAGGTAGGGGCAGAAGTGATTTAAAGTTACCCAAAAAATCCGCCCCCAGAGAGCTGTCACTATGTGACCTGTCACAAACTCATGCTGTGCAAACAGCCTGTCCCCAGAGTGTGTGTGGGAAACAATCAGCAGTGAGTATCTAACATTACAACTGCCTGAGGCAGTGGGACCAGTAGAGGCTAACTACGTGCTGACTAGGAAACTTAGAAGGCAAAATTGATTAATGAGACGTTCTGGGGGTGAAGGTAGGGTTAAAAAGCTCCAAAAAATTCTGAGAATTGTAGAAGGCAATATACATGTGTGGCACATGGCAAGGAAAGATCTGAGAAAATCCGAAGCCTTCAACTCTGGCTGAACTTGAGGTTCTGCATAAGCAAGAACTAAAGGATACGGAAGAGCTGCTGACTGCATGCCGGTGCTGAGGGCATCCCTCAGCACGTGGACACACAGCCACCTGGCAACAGCTCAAACGATTGTCTCCAGGCATTGAAAGAAATCACTGTCCAATCATTACTACAGTGATGACAACTAGGCTTTCTTCACACACACTGATCTCATGGTCATGCATGATAAAGAAAACAGACTTTACAGAATTTGTTCAGGAAAGTAACTAAATAAATAGCAGCAGCAGCAATGACAATGAAAGCAACGATAAACCCTGGAGATGAGGAAAATCAGGCTTTCAGATCTGCCACATTGTAATATTTTAAATGTCCAGCTTTCAACAGAAAATTACAAGATGTACAAAGAAACAGAAAAGTTTGGTCATAACAGACGGGGAAAAAGTAGTCAACAGAAACTCCCTGAGGTAGCCCAGACACTGGACTTACTAGACAAAGACATAAATAAGCAATTACACATATGTTCAAAAAACTAACAGAAACCATGCCTAAAGGATTAAATTATGTGCTCATCTCATTGTACAGAGAATAACAATAAATAAAATTTATAATAAAAACCAACTAGAAATTCTAGAGATACAAATATAATGACTAAAATAAAAACTTCAATAAGTGGTTTCTCTGTAGATATGAACTTGTTGAAGAAAAAGTCAGTTAAATTAAAACTACTGAGATTTCCCTGTCTGTGGAACAGAAAGAAAAATGAATGAAAAAAAAATGAACACTGTGTCAGAGATAGGTGGGACACCATCAACAATACCAATACACACATAATGGGAGCGCCAGAAGGAGGGAGAGAAAAAAAGGGGCAGAAAGAATATATAAAGAAATAATGGCTGAAAACTTCCCAAATTTGATGAAAATATTAATTTGTACATCCCAGCAGCTCAACAAACTCCATGTGGTATAAACTTAGAGACATCTAAAATAGGCACATCAGATTCAGTGTGTCAAAAGACAAGAATAAAGTATCTTGACAGCCGAAAGAGAAAAGTGGCTCAACATATAGAAAGGCTCCTCAGTAAGACAGTTGATTTCTCATCAAAAACCATGGAGACCAGAAGGCAGTGGATGGTATCATCAAAGAGATAAAAGGAAAAGACTGTCACCAAGTATTTTATAGCCAGCAAAATGATTCTTTAAAAAAATTAAAGGAGAAATTAAGACACTCCTACAAAAACAAAATCTGAAAGAATCCATTGCTAGCAGGCCTGCCCTACAAGAAATACTAAGGATAGTCCAGCAGGTGTAAATGAAAGGACACTCGCCTGAAAAATAAAGAGCACTACTACATGAGTAAAAAAATAAAACAGTATAAATCGGGCATTACATGTAAATGTTTTGTTCTATTTGATGTAAAGGACAACTGCATAAAACAATACTTATGAAACTGTGTAGATGAGCTTATAAATGTATAAAGGTGCAATTTGTATGAAAATGACAGCATGAGGAGGGGGAGGGAAAAGACTGATACCAAAGCAAAGTTTTTGTGTACTGTTGAAATTAAGTTGGTATTCATGTGAACTAGATTGCTTTAAAACAAGATGTTAATTTTACTCTCCAGGGCAATGGAAGAGAAGGAGGAGGAGGAAGAGTAGGAGGAGGAGAAGAAAAAGATAAAATAAACAAATTAAAATGGCACACTTGAAAATGCTTACTATGTACAAAAATGTGTAGTAATAGAGGAATGGGAAAAAAAGACATATAGAAAGTAGACAGCAGTTGTAACTTCAATCTGATAAGAAATTACATTAATATAAATGAATTAAACATTCTAATCAAAATACTAAAGGCAGAAATAAATGGAATAGACAATAGATGAACAACAGAGAATAATCAACAAAAGGAATAGTTGGTTCTTTGAAAAGATCAATAAAATTGACAAATTTTATCTAATACTGAAAAAAAAAGAGAGAAGATTCAAATTACTAAAATGAGAAATGAAAGGAAGGATGTCACTACTGCCCTTACAAAAATAACAAGGAATATAAGGGAATACCATGGATAATTATATAGCCAATAAATGAGATAATCTAGATGAAATGGATAAATTCCTAGAAGGACATAAATGACTGAAGCTAATTCAAGGAGAAATAGAAAACTCAAATAATCCTACAGTAAGTAGTGACTGAAATAGCAATCCAAAACATTCACACAAAGAAATGCTAGGCCCGTATGGCTTTACTGGTGAGTTCCATCAAGTACTTAAAGAAAAAACTAAAACAAAAACAAACAAAAAATGCTTCACAAATTCGTCTGAAAATAAAGAGGTGGGCACACTTCCCAATTCATTCAATGAGACTAGTATCACACTGATACGAAAACCAGACAAAGGCATCACAAGAAAACTAAAGACTATCTCTTATGAATATAAATGCAAAAATCCTCAACAGAATACAAGCAAATCCAAAACAGTAACATATAAAATAGACCACTATTAAGTGGGATGTATCCAGGTATGCAAAGGCAGTACAACATACAAAAGTCAATTCATGTAATACACCATATTAATAGAATAATGGATAAAAACTAGGAATAGAAGAGAACTTCCTCAACTTGACAGAGAACATCTATGAAAAACCTGAAGCAAAGATCATACATAATGCAGAAGCACTGAATTATTCCCTCCCAAAATCAACATTGTACTAGAAGTTCTAGTCAAATCAATCAGACAAAGAAAATAAAGCCTCTAGATTAGAAAGAAAGAAATAAAACTGTTTTGATTCCAGATGGCATGATATTATATATTGAAATCACAAGGAATCCACAAAGTAAAAATAGAGAGAAAAGAAAAAAAAATCCTCTTAGAATTAATAACCCAGTCTGACCAAAATTGTAAGACACAAATGAATATATAAAAATTAATTACATTTCTATTCAACAGCAGTGAATAATCTAAAAATAAAATGAAGGAAACCTTTTCATTTACAATAGCATCAAAAAGAATAAAATAATTAGTAATATTAAGAAAAATATGTGGAATACTGAGAAAAATATCTGAAACATGTATATTGAAAACTAAAATACTAGTGATAGAATTTAAAAATGACCTAAAATAAATGGAAAGCTCTTCTGTGTTCATGGATCAGAAGCCTTATTATTGTTAGGATGGCCATTGTCCTCAAAATGACCTATACATTCAATGCAGCTCTGGCTTTTTGGCAGAAATGAACAAGCTAATCCTAAAACTAATATGGAAATGCAAGATACCCAAAATAGTCAAAACAATCTTGAAAAAGAACAAAGTTTTGAAGTTTCCAAATTCAAAACTCACTAACAAAACTGTGATCCATACAGTGTGATACTTGCAGAAAGGACAGAAAAATAGATTGAGAGAAAAGAACTAAGAGACCATAAACAAAGTCTTACACACAGCCATATAATTTTTGACAAAGGTGCCATGACAATCCAATGGGGAAAAATAATCTTTACAAAAATGATGCTGGGACACCTGTACATACATCTGAAAAGAAAGAAAACTGAACATTTATCTTAACACCATTTATGGAAATTAACTCAAAATAAATCACAGACCTGAAACTATAAAACATTTAGAAAATGAACAATGAGAAAATCTTCAGGATTTTGGATTACAAATACTTGTAATATATGACACCAAAAGCACAAACAACAAAAGGAAAAAATCAAGTAAACTGGACTTCAGTAAAATTAAAAACTTCTGTGCTTCAAAGGACTTCATGAAGAAAGTAAGAAGACAATACACAGGATGGATGAAAATATTTCCAAAATTTTCCCTGATAAGGGACTTTTATCCAGAATAGACAAAGAAGACTTAAAACATGACAATACAAAGACAAATATAATTAAAATGGGCAAAGAATTTGAATAGGTGTTTCTCCAAAGCAGACATACGAATGGGAACTAAGCACATAAAAAGATGTTCAACATCAGTAGGCATTAGGGAAACAGAAATCAAAATCACAATGACATACCACTTCATACCAACTAGGATGACAAATATATATGATATATGATATATAAATATGAATTTATAAACCCAGTTATAAAAAGTGTAGTTGAGGATGTGGAGAAACTGGACTCCTCATACATTATTTCTGGAAATATACAATGCTTCAGTCACTTTAAAAGCTATATTAGCAATTCCTCAAAAATTTAAAAGTAGAATACATCCCAGCAATTCCATTTTTTGATATATCCTGAAGAGAAGTGAAAATGTGTTCACAAAAAAACTTGTCCATGAGCATTTACAGCAGAATTATTCATCATCAACTGATGGATGGATAAGCAATGTGGTGTATTTATAACTATGGCATATTATATGAATACAAAAAGGAATTTGGGTATTGATATATGCTACACGATGGATGAGCCTTGACAACGTCACACTAAATGAAAGACGATAATCAAAAAAGGCAGCATACTGTATGGTTCTACTTATATGAAATGCCTACAACTGGCAAACCCATAGAGGCAGAAAGTAGAGTGGTGGCTGTTGAGGGCTAAGGGAAAGGAAGGTTAGGGACTGACTTACTAAAGGGTACTGGTTCCTTTTGGGGGTGATGGCTACACAACCCTGAAATGTACATAAAACCCTAATGCACACTTTCAAAGGCTGCATTTTATGGTATGTGAATTATATCTCCATAAACCTGTTATTCTTGAAGCTGAGCCCACCTATGGAGCAACTGACACAGCACTGACTGTGGCATCCGGACGGGGAGTGACCCACCCGCCCACCGCGAAGGAGAGAAGCACCTGACCCAGTGTTGGAGGGGTGCAATCTTCTTGCCAATGGACACTGTGAGCAGCACAGACGAGGGGGCCAACAGAGCAAGCTGAGTTCATGAAACAGGGCGAAGACACAAAGACCTCTCAATAAAACCATTAAGAGCGTTCAGTCTCTAGGAGAACACATCTTTGTTTTTAAAATCTTTTTATACCTGTTTTATTTTCTATTAGCTTTTTAATCTTTACTTTTTAAACAGTTCTATATGTTTACAATTTTCATTTCATTTTTAATTCTCTTGGATTTGATCTGTTATTGATTATTCACAGGTTTTAAATATTGTGTTTTGATTTTTTTCTTCTTTTTATTAAGGTTTTAAAAAGACATCTCAACTCGATTCCTATTCTTCTTCAACTTGCTCTTCTATTATTGATTATGCACTGTTTTCAAACCTTCTTTTCCTCCATTCTTTTAAAATTCTATTTCTCTCTCTTGTTTTTAAGTTTTATTCCAGCATAGGCCTTAGATAGATAAAGAAATAAACCCCTTTAAGGGCCACAATAGATAACTGATACTCCTTAAGCCACAGTGCCAGAGAGATATGAGCAGTTGAAGAAGCAGAGGAAGTATTCCCAATTAAAAGAGAAAGAGAAATCCCCTGAAAGAACGATCAATGAAATAGATATTAATGGCCTATTAGATCAAGATTTCTAAAAAGAAGTGATCGAATTACTGAAGGAATTAAAAGAGATAGTGTTTAGAGACATAAAATATGTCAAAAACAAAATAGTAGCTATAAAGAAGAGCCAAGTAGAATTGGTAAATTCATTGGCTGAAATGAGATCTGACCTAAAGGCAGTACAACGCAGGCTAGATAATGCAGAGGAACGAATAAGTGACCTAGAAGACAGGACAACAGAAAGCACACAATCAGAACAGTTGAGAGAAAAAAATAAAACACAATGAAAACAATATAAGGAACCTATGGGATAATATAAAGCATGCCAATCTATGCATCATAAGAGTTCCAGAAGGGGAAGAAAGAACAAAGGGGATGGAGAAGGTATTTAAAGAAATCATAACTGAAAAATTCCCAAACATAAAGAAAGAATCAGACACCCAAGTACAGGAGGCTCAGAGGTTCCCAAACAGGAAGAGCCTAAAGAGACTCACACCAAGACAACAAAATCAAGATGGCCAGACTGAAGGATAAAGAAATGATCCTAAAGGCAGCAAGAGAAAAACAAAGAGTGAGTTACAAGAGATGGCTCTCAGCTGATTTCTCTACAGAAACACTACAGGCCAGAAGGGAGTGGAAATATGTATTCAAAGTCCTGAATGAAAAAACAGATGCAGCCTAGGATACTTTCTGCAGCAAGGCTATCCTTTAGAACAGAGGGAGAGGTAATGAATTTCACAGAGAAGAAAAACTAAAAGACTTTAGCAACACTAAACCCATGCTAAAAGAAATATTGTAAGGTACACTCTAAATAAAAAAGAAGCAGGATGATACAGAAATGAGAGCTTATAACTGGAAAGATGATACTACCATGAATTACAAATAGAATAAACATGAAATTGTAAAAGAAGACATCTAAATCATTGAGTGGGAGAGGGAAGCAAGAAAATATAGAGTATCTTTTTTTTCTTCTTTTTTCTTAAATTTTTTGTTCTCGGTAGGATGGGTTTGAGATTACATTACTATCTGTTTAGTACACACAGTCACAGTAATTGGTTAACAGACTTACAAAAAAGTGTAACCACAAGCCAAAAACTTACAAGTGAGTAACAAAAACTAAATACAATCCAAGATAACACAAAGGAAAATTACCATACCACAAAAGGAAGAAGAAAGGAACAAAGAAGAAATATGAAATCAACTGCAAATATAAGTTCAAATAGCAATAAACACTCATTTATCATTAATTACTCTAAATGATAATGGACTAAATGCTCCAGTCAAAAGACAGAGTGGCAGACTGGATAATAAAGCAAGAAACTTCAATAAACTGCATACAAGAGACACACTTTAGGGAGAAGGACACATATAGATTGAGAGTGAATGGACGGAAAAGGATATTCCATGCAAATGGAAACTCCAAAAAAGCAGGTGTAGCAGTTCTGATTTCAGACAAAATAGACTTTAAAACAAGGGCCATAAAGAAAGATAAATAAAGGCATTTTATAATGATTAAAGGAGCAAAACAAGATGAGGATATTATAATCATTAATATATATGCATCCAACATGAGCACCTAAGTACATAAAACAACTACTAACAGAGATAAATGGGGAAATTGATGGGAATACAATCATTGTCAGAAGTTTTAACACCACTTTAACATCACTAGACAGATCTTCCACACAAAAAATAAATAAGGCAACAGAGAAATGAAATGATACATTAGAAAAATTAGATTTAGTGGATATTTTCAGAGCATTACAACCCCCCAAATTAGGATATACATTCTTTTCAAGTGTGCGTGGAACATTTTCTAGGATTCATCATGTACTTGGTCACAAAAGAAGCCTCAAAAATTTTAAGAAGATAGAAATTATCTCAAGCATCTTTACTGACCACAATGCCATTGAAACTAGAAAACAACTTCAGAGAAACAAAGCATAAAAAAAAGGAAAGCATAGAGATTAAACAACATGGTATTAAAAAAAAATGGGTCAATGATGAAATCAAAGTTGAAATTAAGGAATACCTTGAGACAAATGAAAATGAAAACAACCACAAAAAACTTATGGGACAAAGCAAAAGCAGTGCTAAGAGGAAAGTTTAGAGTGATACAGGCCTTCCTCAAAAAAGAAGAACAATATCATAAAAAAAATCTAACCCACCAGTTAAAAGAACTAGAAACTGAAGAGTAAAAACACCCAAAAGTCAGCAGAAGGAAGGAAATAATTAAGATCTGGGAGGAAATAAATAAAATAGAGATTAAAAGTAATAGAGAAAATAATCAATCAAACCAAAAGCAATTTTTTGAAAGAGTAAATAAAATCGAGAACCTCTGGCCAAACTCACAAAGAAGAAAAAAGAGAGAGCACAAATTTGCAAAATAAGAAAGGAAAATGGAGAAATTACAACAAATAACATAGAAATATAGAATATCATATGAGAATATCATGAAAAACTACATAAAAAAAGGGATAACCTAGAGGAGATGGACAAGTTTCTGGAAACATACAGTCCACTAAAACTGAATCAAGAAGAAACTGACCACTTGAACAAACCGATCACTAGGAATGAAATCGAATTAACAATAAAAAAAGAATCCCTACAAATAAAATCCAGAACTGGACAGCTTCACCAGGGAATTCTGCCACACATACAAAGAAGTACTCCTACCAGTCCTTCTCAAACTCTTCCAGAAGACTGAAAAGAAGGAATATTCCCAAACTCATTCTATGAAGCCACAATCACCCTGATACCAAAACCAGGCAAAGACACCACCAATAAGGGAATTACAGACCAATATCACTGATGAACACAGATGCAAAAAAGTCCTTACCAAAATACTAGCAAATAGAATTCCACAGCACATAAAAAAGATTATACAACATGCTCAAATGGGGTTCATCTCAGGGACACAAAGGTGGTTTAACATATACAAATCAATCAATGTAATACTTCACATCAACAAGAGAAAGGACTAAAACCACATGATCATCTCAATAGATGCATAAAAGCTTTTGATAAAATTCAACACCCATTTATGATAAAAATTCTCACCAAAGTGGGTATTGAGGGAACATAACTCAACATCATGAAAGCTATATATGACAAACCTACAGCCAGCATAGCACTAAATGGTGAAAACCTCAAAAGCTTCTCACTAAATTTTGGGACAAGACAAGGATGCCACTATCACCACTCCTATTCAACATAAGCTTGGAAGTCCTGACCATAGCAATCAGGCAAGTAAGAGAAGTAAAAGGGGTCTAAATTGGAAAAGAAGAGGTAAAAGTGTCACTACATGCAGATGACACGACACTATATATAGAAAACCCTAAAAGGTCCACACCAAAACTACTAGAGCTGATCGAAGAATTTAGCAAGGTAGCAGGTTACAAGATTAATGTTCAAAAATCAGTTGCATTTCTTTACACTAATGATGAATCAACAGAAAAAGGAAGTAAAGAAATAAAACACTTTAAAATAGCACCCAAAGTAATAAAATTTCTAGGAATAAATCTAACCACAGAGGTGAGAGAATTATACACAGAAAACTATAAACCATTGGTGAAGGTAATTGAAGAAGACTTTAAAAAATGGAAAGGTATCCCATGCTCTTGGATTGCAAGAATCAATATTGTTTAAATGGTCACACTGCCCAGGGCAATATACAGATTTAATGCAATCCCTGTAAAATTACTCAAGACATATTTCATAGAACTAGAACAAATCACAATAAAATTTATATGGAACCATCAAAGACATAGAAATTCCAGGGTATTACTGAAGAAAAAAAGAAAGAGCCTGGAGGAATAACTCTCCCAGACTTCAGACAATACTATAGAGTTACAGTCATCAAGACAGCATGGTATTGGTACAAAAACATACATATAGACCAATGGAACAGAATAGAGAGCCCAGAAATGAACCCACAAACTTTTGGTCAACTAATCTTCGACAAAGGAGGGAAGAATATACAATGGAATAAAGACAGTCTCTTCAGCAAGATAAACATAAGACAAGATACAATAAACCTCCTAGAAGAAAATACAGGCAAAATATCTGACATACATCTCAGAAATGTTCCCTTAGGGCAGTCTACCCAAGCAATAGAAATAAAAGCAAGAATAAACAAATGGGACCTAAAGAAACTTACAAGCTTCTGCACAGCAAAGGACACCATATGTAAAAAAAAGACAACCTACAGAATGGGAGAAAATTTTTGCAAATGAAACTGACAAAGGCTTGATCTCCAGAATATATAAGCAGCTCAAATGACTTAATAAGAAACAACCAAATAACCTAAACCAAAAATGGGCAGAAGACCTAAACAAGCAATTCACCAAGGAAGACATACAAATGATCAATGGGCACATGAAAAAATGCTCAATGTCACTAATTATCAGAGAAATGCAAATCAAAACAACAATGAGGTATCACCTCAAACCAGTCATAATGGCCATCATTCAAAAATCCACAAATGACAAATGCTAGAGAGGCTGTGGAGAAAGGGGAACCTCCTACACTTCTGGTGGGAATGCAGTTTGGTGCAGCCACTGTGGAAAAGAGTATTGAGTTCCCTCAAATGTCTAGGAATAGACTTGCCATATGACCTATGAATCCTGCTCCTGGGCATGTATCCTGAAGGAACCCTACTTCAGGATGACACCTGCATCCCAATGTTCATAGCAGCACTATTTACAGTAGCCAAGACATGGATATAGCCTAAATGTCCATCAGCGGATGACTGGCTAAAGAAGTGGTATATTTATACAATGGAATACTACTCAGCCATATAAACTGACAATATAGGGCCATTTGCAGCAACATGGATGCTCCTGGAGAATGTCATTCTAAGTTAAGTAAGCACGGTAAGAAGGAATAAAGACAAGTTACCCACAGGTACAGTTATTTTGATTAAAATATCCACACAGAAAGCAAGTCACCCTCACGACTGCTGCCAGGAGGAGCATCTGAGTGTAATAGCCCAGCCAAGCAAAGTAGATTCCGAACTTCTCTCCTTAGAATTTCCTGCAGAAAGACAGACGGAAGTTTCAGAAGACACAAATAATCACTCTGTAGCTTCATCCTCATGTTAATTTATTTTTTCTTTTTTGGGGGGCATAATTAGGTTTATTTATTTGTTTTTAAATGGAGGCATTGGGGATTGAACCCAGGACCTCATGCATGCTAGACATGCACTCTACCACTGAGCTATACCCTCCCTCCATCATATTAATTTCTGATTCTAAATCAAGGGGGCTTTAAGTTTAAACCTCCGACTCAACTCACTCTTAAAACATATCCGTTTTCATAGCAGCCCCCAAATTCTACCATGAAATAAGAAGTGTTTTATGTATCATAGAAGTACAGATCACTGGCTCACCTGCTGAAGAGAGATAAATGAGAACAGAGCAAAGGAGGGGATGAGGCCAACTCGAGAGCAGATGCAGGGGATCATCACCACTCACTGGACAGTCTGGCACATTCAACAAATCCCCCCAAAAATCATTCTTAACAGGCTTGACACAAGTGGACATCAACAAGTGGCTCAGTCATCTGCTCCTGCCTTATCTCGGGAAAGTCCCTGGAGCAAATGCATCATAAACCACAGATAATAAGGAAATGGCTGATAATGATAACAACTGCAAGTGCAATGTCTGTCTGACAAAATATTTATAAAACTCATTGACATTGAGGGAATGGGAGAGGGCAGGAGGGATGTGGCTGAGGAAGACATTGCCCTGTATTCTTTGTATCTAGCACGTCTGTTGTTCCTAGGTTTTAAAACCTTTTCTCAGTTAATCTGGAGTAGATGGAACAGGCCAGGGAGGCAAGATTAGAAGAAAGGAGGCAGGGCATGAAGTGGTGCCAGGCTGATCCTAAAAGGGAGACCGACACAGACAGGCAGACACAGAGGGTTTAGGGATGAGGTGGAACAATGAGACGGCAGCTCAGGTGTGTCTTGCTGTTGCTGATCCTTCCCTCAACTGGCTCACTGATGATTCGGCAGTGCTGGGTAAAACCTGTGGATTTCCTCAGCTCTGAGTTCTCTCTGAGGCTTCCGGCTCAGTCTGGAGCTAAGATGAGTTCCGTGGGCTTAGCCTAAGGGGGACTCAGCTCTGAGAATAGCCTGGAATCCTGGAAAACTTCACGCAGGAATCCCTTGGGCTGGACCAGTGCTCATAGAGCTGCTGTGAGACCAGCTCCATCGTCAGAGACATGGGCGTGGACCATTCCATGGGGAAAAGGGCTGAGACTGATGCCAAATCAGATAGGAGTGACAAAGTGTGTTCATTCTTATGTGACTGGGCTTTGTGGCCTGCCTCACTGGTGGCAGGCTTAGGATGGTGTCTGGCAGAGAAAACCCTGGCAATGGGTTTGAGATGTCTTGGACTTTCTTGTTAAGCTTTTTGTAATACATTCTTATCAACTATCCATCCTGAAAATGCCAAATTCAAAACTGAAAGAATGTTAGAAGTTGCCTGCTCTAACTGCCCAATGGTAAACACACCCTGCTACAGTTAGAGAGCTGGTCAGGCAGCCTCTGCCTGGATATTTACAGTGACGGGGAGTTCATTACTTCCAAAGGTTACAAGTCGGCAGGAAGGTCAGACAGAATTTTTGAACCTTAAACAGATGTCTGCCTCCTAGTCCTTGCTGAAATGCAAGGAATAATGAGGATCCCTTCAAATGTAGTTTTGCTGATTGTTATATCTCTCTGCAAAAGCACCCCAATTCTTAACATAAATTTTTCAAAATTCAGCTTTGATTTCTTTTTATCAAACTAATGCCATACATTCAATAAAGAGTCAAACAGTTCTCGAACACCGATTGTAAAAAGGAGCAGTTCCCAACAACTGCCCCATTTCCTGGCCAGAAACAACCACGTTCAGCTCCTACTGCTGACTCTTGGAATACTTACTCCCTTTCTCTGACTAATATCCTTGTAACACAGCCTAATAACTTTTTCAACTTTATGTATCACCTATTTAACTTTCTATTTTGGAAAATGAGGGTTCAGATCTCTTTCAAACCCCATCTCATCTACATACCCAAACCTTCTTTCTTCCAACCTTTTAATACAGTTACATTATAATTTTCATCAGCTCAGTATCCTTGATTTACATTATTATTACTCTGTACAGACTATTCAAAGCTGTAGCAATTTGTGCTAGTCTTACCTTTTCTTCCCTACTTTGTTTTCCTGGAGTTAATAATTGTCTTGGTAGTTCATAGCTTAGATTTCTGTGCACTTAACAATTCAACCTCAGACCTTCTCTTAACGAACAACTTTCACAATACTTTCCAATACATTGTCTACAAATTTCATCTCCTTGAATAAATCTCTTCAGATCTCCTTCCACATGGATTAACGACATGCTAGTCTTGTCACAGAGCTCAAGGGGCCACTAGTGGGAAGTAACAAGGGAATACATGGACCAGGAGCAGGGAAAAGATCAACATAATTGCCTTAGCAATACATACTTAAAATAGTGGGAAAATTGTTTTCTTTACAAACACAAACACACACACAAACCCCAAAAGCCCATAAAGAATGATTAAAAAGCGGTCAAACCCATTGCCCTGCCTTCAAATTCTGTATAACACAAAACAAAAATAACAGAAGGAAGATATCAAATAAATATGAATCTCAACTGGGATTGGGTACACTCAGTGGCAGAGTGTGTGCTCAGCATGCATAAGGTCCTAGATTCAATCTTCAGTACCTCCATTAGAAAAAAAAATTAAAAAGAAAAAAAATTATCAATTTTAAATATTTACATATTAACAAATATCCTCCTTTAAAACTGTGTTCTAAAGGATAACCCGTGTTAAGGAGAAAGTGCCTCTTCGTGACTGATCCTGCTGATAATTGAGGGAGGAAATTAGAGTATGACCACATGAAATAAAATTCCTTATGAAATAATGATCCCGGGTGACAATCATTTTTGGCTGCTGTCATCACAAAAAAGAGAGTCAACTGTAATATTATGTACCTTATGACAGGAGTACAAAACTTCACATAAAAAATATTTTTGCACAAAGTTGAACCTCAATCAGACCAAGCTTTTAGGGGAGGATTAAATCACTTAGCTAAAGCCAATACATAGGATGGAGAAACAAGTCTAACACCATAGGGGAGAATGAAATCAGCCAAACAGGAAATAGAGAAACCCCTCAGCAATTTCAAGGAAAATGAGAAACAGGAAAATTATAGATTAGAACACACTTGAGAGATATGCTAGCTGCAATGTCTGAATCTTGTCTGGATCTTGATTTCAACCCCAAAACTACTTAAAAGTGTATTTTTGTGACAAGCAGGGAATTATTTTGTAACCCTAAAAAAAAGAATATTCCAATTTTATTTGAAAGAGACCTTGTCATTTCACTAATGAAAGGTTAAGCTATGTAGGATTGTCTTCAAAATGACCCCATTGTGGGGGAGGGGAGGAGATGGAGATGAAAGATGCAACAACAGTGACTCTGAGTTTACAATTCTGGAGCTGGGTGACTGATACAGGCAGGCTGGCTGTACTGTTCTCTCTATTTCTGTACATGTTTGAATCTTTCCATAAAATGTGAAACAACAAATAGACTTCAGTGTTTTAAAACCCTCACTTTGAAGATTAAGAGGTTTGCCCAAGTAGATGGGCAACTGCATGGGGCACTGAGAAAAGAAAGAACAGACACCTGGCTCCAGACCGACCTGGGGCTACCTTGACCCTCCTCTTCTCCTAACCATCCACAGCCAGCCCATAACTGCATCCTGTCAGCCCCACTCCCCAAACGCATTCCTCATTGGCTCCCACCATCTCTCATCTGGCCCAATCCAAGAGCTTCCTACCTGGCCTCCCTGCTTCCTGAGTCCCTGCTATACATTCTCCACATTATCTTTGCAAAATGTGAATGAGAGAAAATTACTTTAGTGCTTAAGCTATCATGACTGCTTCTCACTGCGCTTAGAGTCTACACTCCTTTCCGTGCTCCTGATGCCCTTCTAAACCTCGCGTCTCATCACTCTCACCAGCGCTGGCTCCAGTATCTCCTCAAACCTGCTGAGCACATTTGTGCCTCAGGGCCAATAGACAAGCTGCCTCTATTCCATGGGTGACTTTTCCCAGATCTTCAAATTCCAGCCTCCTTTTCACCATCTCAGCTCACATGTAACCTACTCAAAGATAACTTTCTTAACTCACTTCCCCCCAAGACTCCCATCTCAACACTGTGTTATTTCTTCATTTCAATCTGACATTGTTTCCTTATTTGCCCGATTATTTTTGTTTTCTCGGTTGTCCTTGGCCTGTATCCCCCCAGCAGCCTTGCCCAAACAGCATAAGCTCCCGGGGAGCAGCCAGCGCTGGTGCTCTGAGAAGACACATGCTGAGCACGACATTACAATCACGTGGTGTACAGAAAAGCAGTGAGAATTTCTCTCTTATTTTATAATTTAAATGAAATATAACATTTACTCCTATTTAATGAAGAATTTGGTAGGTCTTTTTTCCCAGTTCCTAGGCAGCAACCGCTAAAGCTTCCAAATTTCCCAAGATAGGAGTGTCTATGCTATTCATGGTGGAACCTTGGATGGCTTGTGTTCATGAGATGACTCAGGATGGGGACTGGCCAGCCAGAGACACCAACCATGTGGTTAGAGGAGTGGGGCTTTAAGCTTTGTGACAAGTGAGTGGCCACCAGGAGAGGAAGGGGCTCAAAGTTTAGGGCTAAGGAAAGGTTTGACTTACAGTTAGGGTTTGGGTTAGCCATGTCGGTAGTGACCCAATAAATCATGGCTTTGTAATAAAGCCTGCAGTAAAAACTTGGGGCAACGAAGTTCAGAGCTCCTGTGAGCTTCCTGGTTGTTAACACTCTTGGAGGACTGTCACACTCAGATGCCATGAGGACAACCCTGAGCCCTTCCCACTGGAGTGCTCTCCACAACAGCTCACCTGATGAGACCTAAGGGCTGCTGCTTGTCTGTGCTTCGAGGAGGAGCCCATTCCCTGTACAGAAGGCCCTGATCGCTGGGGCAGCTGAAGTCCTCTGATGGAGGTTGAAGTGGCACTGGGAATCAGAAGCAAACAGGTGAGTGTCACTGTCACAAAATGTTCACATGTTCTGTTGATAAAATCTGGTGCTAATACTTCATGGTCATTTGTAAATAAGGGGCCCTCACTTGCCAGGAGGGATGGAGGTACCATATAATTTTTCATAATTCTCACCCAGGATTAATATTAACCCCTTGAGGGTCATTTGCAAACGTGGGTGGAAAGGAACGCTTAGATGTCACAGTCCTGGGACCACCTTGCAGATGCTTAATGTCCTACAACCGGGCCAGTCTTCCACAGCAAAAATCTAGGCCACCCAAGTGCCCAAACTGCTGCAGTGGAGGGACACCTGATGGTCCAGCCCCCTCTTTGGGCACCCAGAGGAACCTGGACTCTGGCAGGTTAGGGGCAGGGTCAATTCTAAAACCCAGGCATTTTTGTCCCCACAATTCAGTAGTTATTTGGTGACAGCAAATGGAATATAAACAACAAAGTAACTTGACATGATGTCATATATTTAGCTTACTCAAGAAACAAAGTTTAAATCCAGTCATTCTCCTTCCCACCTGACCTACTTTCCTTTCTCTTGTACTAGCACCAGATTATTACCCACCCAGCCTTAACATGGGTCCTGACTCCACTTACCTCCCTCGCAAACACCACATGAGATGATTCCTCAACCTGGATGTGGGACCAGCAATTACAAGAAGCTTTAGTGGAAAAGAACTGGTTATGCACAGATGCCAACTAAACACTGTAGAATCCTGGTGTCCCACATTAGTAATCATGACAGCTGTTTGCAAGTGTCCCCAAAGTTCATTTAAGACTCTCACTGCTAATTTTGCTGGGACATAAATATGAAACATGTGGACTGCTGGGCTGGACTGCTAAGCTGGGTCTCTAATCCAGGAAGCTCAGTGTCTGCTCCCTGCACCCAGCTCCCTGTTCTGTTCATGCATGTGCATCAAGAAGCTGTTTAATGTCCATTTTAATATCTTAAACAGTGCATTTCAATATTGTCTTCATCCACAAATACGTGTACCACACAGTAGTAATGATCAATCTTAGTATTTGCTTTCTTTGGTCTTAGAGAGTCAGATAAACAGATAGCAAAGATAACAAAGTCATAGAGGGCTATAATATAGTATTTCCTTTATTTCAATGACAAGATTTATTTAAAGAGCTTAGATATAACATCCTTGCATTTATGGCATCATTAAGCATCTGAAGCTGTTACATTATAAAAACTTCATTTCTAGCGAGATGTTATCAGTTAGAGAAGCGCTCGTAAATTTGAGGGGTTGCTGTCATCTCAGACGGAGTCCCTAAAAAATGTCAGCAATCTGCAGTATTGCCATCATGACAAGAACCCAGACAGATGAAATTTGGAAAGCCCTGTGGCTTTCTAGTGCACAGACATAAAATGTTATTTCAGAGGGAAAAGCCTGAATTACAGAAAGTGATAAATGAAATGGTCTAACATGCATTTCTCTTTCAAAGAACTAATACGTCTTTTGTCGATAATAACATCTGTCAGTAATTATGAAAAGAGCTGACAGATGCATAGTACTTAATATAAGCCAGGGCTGTTGTATCACTGACACAGATTCATTAATCCCCATAGCATCTCTACGAGGTTGGTACTACAATTATCCCCATTTTATTGGTGAGGAACTTGATAGACACAGAGGGTAAATGACATTTACAAGGTCGACAGCGAGAAAACAACACAGGTGTTCCAGCTTGAGTCTACGCTCTTGGCCACTTCTCTTTTTTTTTTTTTTGGTGGTGGGGAGATAATAAGGTAATTCTGGTGGGGGAGGGGAGGTAATTAGTGTTATATGTCTATTTTAGAGGACGTGATGGGGGCTGAACCCAGGACCTTATGCTTGCTAAGCATGCGCCCCATCACTTGAGCTGTGCCCTCCCCTCTAGAGTCTATGCTCTTAGCTTCTAATCCTCACTGTCCCACATGGTAACTGTGGGGGAAGTACAGTTCGTTCATTCATTCGCTCGTTAAACTCAGCCTTCCCAGTGCCTGAGATTCAGCAGTGAACAAAACAACATGCTTCCTGCCTTAAATGAGCTTGTCGCCTCCTGATATATTATCTTCATTTTACCCAGGAAGAAACAAGGTCAAGAAGATTAGCCTTTTCCTGTTAACACCGGAGGATACATGAGGTGCTTTATTTCAATTCTGCCATTTGACTTACACCATGGGGAGGGAAAGCTGCCTTGCAAATCCTGGAGCTCACAAACCTGTTAATCCTGAATTTTTTTTAACACTGTCCCTTACTTGATACTTGATCTGAGAAAGGATGAAGTAAACCTAAAAATGTTCTAAGAGAGCTTGTGGTTTATACAAGGTAACTAACCAGCCACTGTTTACTATCCTAACAGGAATCTGTAGGCATATTTCTTTTCTTTCTCTTTTTTCCTTTTTATGGGCAGCTTTTAAAAACCAAATCAAACCAACCAAACCAAATCACTGATAATTCAACAGCAGGTTCTAAATCACCCCCAAGACAGCAGCTAAACTCGGTTTAGACTTACAATGCGGTTTCTGGTGGTTGGATTGGAGAATGTATCTCTATGCTGAATATAAAAGTCATTCACGGAGCTCTTCTCAAATAGGGCAAAGAAAAGCTCTTGTTCCGGTTGTTGATACTTTCATCCACTTGGAGGACTTTCATAAAACATCTCAAGTTATCAAAGGCTGAGGACCGGGTTTTCAGATCATTGGGCTTCAGAGGCAATATTATGTGCAGTATCTCAGCGTATGTACAGAACACCTCCCACAGGGGGTGTACTTTTGCAAATACAAGCTTGTCATCCAAAACCTACATTGGGAGAATGAAAACACAAACCGGGAAAGTATTTTCACATTTTTAGTACACAGATTTTTCTTACGTTGCTGGTAGTTAAAGCACTTGTGTAAACACACACATATGTCACACTGGTAAAAGTGAAGATATAATAAAAATAGATTTGCAATCCATCATACATTTTTGCCTTAAAGATAATTTCTTTGTTGAAATTACTGAAAAGTTATTTAAAATCCTTACAGTTCCTTCATAAAATAACCAATGTTTTAGATGAAGAAAAGCAAACTTGTTAATTTTTAGTCCAAATTAGTAACTAAAAATAGAAACACCAAAATATTCTTTGCAGTGGTATTGTAATGACAATTTTTTAAATTTCTGAAACCTAGGACTATTTACATATCTGTTCAATATAGTGTTAAACAGCCATTAAAAGGGATTTAAAAGATTTATATTTATTGATATGGAATATATAATAAAAGGAGAAAGTAAAAAAATGTGAAATGATAATTTTCCTTTTTGGAAGGGAAAAATATCTTCATTTGAACAAAAAAAGTTTAGAAGGATTTTATGATTCTTTATGTATAATTAAGGTACAGATGATTTTTAATTCCATTGTTCTTTCATTTTCAATTTTGGGGGGAAACTTTTTATAATAAAAAAATCTTTAAAAATGTTCTTGCATAAATACATTAATAGATATATTTATGACTATATTCTCTGGCTATTAAAAAAATCTCCTAACTGTAGATCTGAAACATACATTCCATAATGCAGATTCTGAGTGACTCGCCTCCCAGCCCACAGCGAAGGCACGGCTAGTGTGACATGTTTCAAATACCATTCCAAGGAACATGCAGGCTCCCAGCCAATGGCTGCAAGGGGACTGACACTGATCTGGTTGCTCCCAGCTGCAGACCATCACAGATGAGGTTAGATCCACAGGCTCATGTTTTCTCTGTCAAAAGAAATCAGAAAATGTTAGGCTTTTACTTTCACCAGGGAACAAGAAGTTGTTTTTTTATGCAAAAAAATAACAACAAACCAATTTGAACCTGATGAAAAGACATTTACTCAAAACAGCACAGTAGCAATGAAAGTGTTCTGGCAGACAGGGACTTGTTGGATTCCTGTGAGTGCTGGACTCCTCACATGGAATTTCCTTGGCACTCCAGAAGGCCTGTGGTTGTCCTCATGGGTTTGTGGCCATAAGTGGTGCACAAAAGTCTCTGGCTTTGCCACAATTTCAAAGCCTTTTTGGCTTATGAAAGGTTTTGTCCTCAAATGGAGTTTTCTTGAGTCCAGTCACTGATGTCATTTACCAGAGTTACAGTCCAGATCTGATATTCTAGACTCTTAATATCTTGCAGACATTCAAATGGTTCAGGTTTGGATGTGTATTCACCTCTGCAGGCCTGGACCAAGTCCGATAAAGACACCCGGACAAGTTCAGCAAAATAAAAAGAAATTTTCCTCTCTGCAAGACTGAAATGTCTGTGAAGCTATAAAAACATCTGCACCTACAAAAATAGGGAACCAACTCATCAATAACATATCTATCCATAATGCATGGACATTCAAAATAAATACTGTATTTACTCCTATTAAATTCTATCTGGTTTTTGCCAAACTGTGTCCTAAACTGAAAGGAAGGTAGGTAAATGTAGAGAATTTTTTACCTTTTAAGGAAAAAGGAACCCTCCTACTCGATTGGTGGGAATGTAAATTGGTGCAGCCTCTATGGAGGACAGAAGAGAGGTTCCATAAAAAAATGAAAATAGACTTCCGTGTGATCCAGCAATCCCATTCATGGGTATATGTTTGGAGAAAAATTTAATTCAAAAAGACACATGCACCCCAATGTTCACAGCAGCACTATTTAAAATAGCCAAGACACTGAAACAACCCAAATGTTCACTGACAGATGACTGGATAAAGAAGTTGTGGTATATTATATATATATATATATGTATATATACATGTATACATATATATACACACACATATATACATACCATGAACACACACACAAATGGAATACTGTTCAGCCATTAAAAAATAAAATAATGCCATTTTCAATAACATGGATGGACCTACAGGGTATTATGCTAAGTGAAATAAGTCAGAGAAAGATAAACAAATATTCTATGTATTAACTTATATGTATATCTAAAAAATAAAACAAATTAATGACTATAATAAAACAGAAATAGACTCACAGGTACACAGAACAGACTTGTGGTTACCAATGGGGAGAAGGAGAAGAGGGGAGGCAGGAAGGGGTTAGGGGATTGAGAGGTAAAAAGTACTACGTATAAAATGGATAGGTTACAGGGCTGTATCATACAGCACAGGGAAATATAGCCATTATTTTATGGTGACTTTAAATGGAATATAATCTATGAAAATGTTGAGCCTCTATTTTGTACACCTGAAACTAATATGATGTAAATCAACGACTCAATTACAAAATTTTTAATCAAAGTTTTCTTTTCATATTATTTGCAATAAGTTAGAAGCCAGCACTCTCAATAGAAACATAGTGCAAGTCACAATTTTCCAGTAATTCCATTTAGAAAATAAAAAGCAATAAGTGAAATTAATTCCAGTAATAATTACATTTATCCCAAAATATCCAATACACTATCATTTCAAAAGTGTGATTGACACTTTTAAAACTTATTAATAATATTTTACATTATTTTTGTTGTACGAAGTATTGAAAATCTATTATGTATTTTCCACTTATAGAACATCTCAATTCACAATAGCCACATGTGGCTCGTGGCTACCATACTAGACAGACCAGATTACACCATTCACACTTCTGATAAATTAGCTGCTCTTTCTTATTTAAAAAACTTGCAGAAAAGGGTTTAGATATGGCCTCTATCAAACAAAGCAACCGTGACGGTTGGGGATTATCTTCATTATAAAGTGAAAAATAAAGGTAAGAGAGCCATGCTTACACGTATGTTAATGTAACAATACCTTCTTAATTCATTCAGGACTTTACAATCTTTCTTCATATGCCAAGGATTCACTGTCACTGCGCAATGTTTTTCACTATTATCATCTTCGTGATTGAGAGGCTTCTGATGACCCTGCTTTGCGCATCTGTACATAAATTAACAAAACAGAGAAAAAGACCTTATTTAAGATAATTTAGGGGGGAGGGTATAGCTCAAGTGGACGATCATGTTCTTAGCATGCCCAAGGGCCTGGGTTCAATTCCCAGTACTTCTTCTAAAAATAAAATAAATAAATAAAAACCTAATTACCACCCCCCAGCAAAAAATTAATTTATTACTTTAATTAAAAGTTAAAAAAAGATAATTTAGTGCAGGCTTATCAGGCTACAAGAGCTACAATGAATGCCCCCACCCATTAATTTAGAAGAAGTCTCACAGTATTTCTCAAAATAAAGGCTAAAATATAATTGAGAACACTTCCTGATGGTCAGAATCATTTTAACAAAAATGTAGATAATTACGTCCGTGGTGTCAAATTTCTGTAAGAGTTGGGCATGGAACATTTAGTAAAAGTGATTTTGCAGCTATCTTTGAAAGAAATGCTGAGAAATGATCTTTTCTGTTGGAAATTAGCCTGCTTTTAAATTCTTCAGTAGGCATACGTGTTTACAAACCAGGCAGGAACTGGATTATATTTTACATATACTTTAGAAACTGATTTGAATTTTGCCCTCTACCTGCAAGGCTATTTCTTAGGTAATAACATAAGCCCATTTCTTAGGTAATAACATAAGCAGGCCACTATACTAAATTTTTTTTCCCTGTTTGCTTAATCCTCACAACAACTCTGTAAGCTGCTATTATTACCCCCATATAACAGATAAAGAGCTTGAGGCAGAAAATAATTTGGGTAACTTGGTAAATGGTGGAGCTGGGTAAGACTGCAGCCAGTCTGACACTCAAGTCCATTCTTTTCACCAATGTCGGATACTGCTACCTACATTCAGCAATGACCGCTAATTTCATATTTAAGTGTGTCATTTCAAAAAGTGCAAAGCTATATTAGTACTGCTGTGTAAATTATCCGTTTGAGATGTGATTGCCAAAAAAAAAAAAGAAATAAAATCAGGGTGCCACTGAGGGGAGGGCAAACTGCATATGGACGGACACAAGGGGACTTTATGAGGACAAAGTTGCACAAATCTAGAAATAGATAAAATGGCTGACTTGTACAATTATAATGTGTGAATTTTATGGCCTGTAAATTACACCTTAATACAGCTATTAAATTAAGAAACTGGGATACCAAATTAAGACTAAAACACATATATATATCACACAAAGAACAACAGGCAAATATCAATATTTACTGCACCATTTTCCTTCATGCAGCTTCCGATCCTCACCCGTTCCTGAAAGGATGATTCATTTTTAAAATAGTCTTTAAATTTATTCAGCAAATAATTTTTGACTGCCTACTATGTACCCAGGACTAGTCTAGGCACTTGGAATAGATCAATAAACAAAACAAAATTCCTGTCCTCACGGAGCTTGGTTGGAGTCTAGCTGGGATGGGGGTGGAGATGACAATTCACACAACAGAGCTGCAGAGGAGGTGGCATGTTAGGAAAGAGGAACCATGGAAAAATCAAAAAAGGGCAAGGTAAAGAGAGTTGAGGGTATGGGATGAGGGTGATGTTGTATTAAATACCAGAGCAGGCCACACTGAGGACTGAGGTTAGAACTAAGACTTGGAGGTAAGAAGTCCCAGGTGGACGGAATAACCATCACCAAGGGCAGCGCACACCTCACATGTTCCAGAATGGGGACACGGCTGGAGCTGCGGAGAAGGGTCAGTGCAGGTCCTTCATGGCCTTGGAGGACGTTGTAAGGACTGTGGCTTTTACCCAGAGTGAAATGGGGAGGCACTGCAGAAGGACGACACTATCTAACTTAGGTTTTCGAGGCTCACTTGACTGCCGGGTGAGAATAGTCAAAACGGGTCAGAGATGAAAGGTGGGAAGCCTCTGAAAAGGGCTGTGCAGGAGGAGAGGACAGTGGCTCAGGGCAGGGAAGCAGCAGTCGAGGCAGGAGCCATGGTGAGAAGTGGCTGGGTTCTGGATATGGTTTAAAGGCAGTGTTAAACCAGATCTATTGACAGAATTCATGTGGTATGTCAGTGAAAGTCAGAGTAACTCTAAGCTTTTTAACCCAAGCAGCTGGATGGATTAAGTTTCCACTAACTGAATGGGGGAGGTTGCAGGAAGAACCAGTTTGGGGGGTAGGAGAACAAAGGGCTCAGTTTTTACACATGTTGCTTTTAAGATATCAGAGTTTCAATTGAAGGTGTCAAATCAGTAGAAGATTGTAAGAGTCCAGAGTTGGAGAGAAAAATTCTAGCAGGAGACAGAAATGTGGGAATCATGGGTCACACAGGTGGCACAGGAAGACATGAAACCCAGGTAGTCAAACATTAAGATAACCTGGCATTAACCATAGAAGTTGTCCTTGAGGGCCTGCCTAGTAGGTGTGGATATCAGTCCTAATTCCTGACCACTCGAGTTTTAAAAAGCAACTTACAAATGAATTCATGCAAGACACTGCCTCCAGTGGATGGGTCCAGAGCTGGAGTGGGAGAATTGGATGGTGCATGCTACTCCCTACGGTAGAATGTGTGTGTGTGTACACATGTGTGTGTGTGCAGGGGGATGAGATACACCTGGCTTAAGAAAAAGAGCAAGTAAGTCTAGAAGCTGAAAGATGAAAGAACATCCAGATATGGTAGAGGGAACAGGGGAAACACTGTGTACTGTAAGACATATGCCCATAATGCCATTTCCCACCATCCTTTCATCAGGAACACAGTTGGAAAGGGGGGAATTATGTAGATACATGTGATGTACACAAACTTTCTGACTATGTAACACTGAATATCTACATATGTAGCAAGTTAATGATATTTATATCTGCTTCAAATTTAAAAACAAGTTCACAACAGAGGGAAAATAAAATACTGAGGACTGGTAGAAGTATCATAGAAGGCCTTTCAATGCTCAGAATGGAAGCAAAAGCAGCTTCACCCCACAAAGAATGTCAATAAGAGTCAAGAATGTTTATATTTGCTTAAGAAATTGAGAGTTACAACTTCCTGCTTTAAAGAATTAACATAAGACAGATACCACACTATAAGCAACGTCTATACTGGAGATTTCTTAAAGCTATTTTAGTTCCTGCTTGTTCTGATGTACTCCAGAAACTCTGCAAAGAAAACCTTCTATTCAAAGGCTTAAAGGAATAAAAAAAGAAATAACACTGCATTCTTTTCAGTGTTCTCTGTACTGAAAGTCAATTGCAAATGCAGCACCCTGCCACAGGTCTACATTTTTAACAATAAAGACCTTTGCGCAATTTTTCAATTGCTATGTGACTTTGGGTCAGTCTCTCACTAAGAAGCAGAATGGAGTACCAGAAAATGACACATCAGGTCTAAAACTACAGATGTGGGAGATGAACCTACACCAGGAAACAGCTAAGTGGGAGGGTAAGGTTTACCTTTGAAGTTACCGTAAGTGCAGTTACACCTGCTCCCTGCTTCCCCTGTGAAGTGAAGAGCTAGTCTTTTCCAGAAAAGCTCTCATTCTGAGAACTGTCTTCTTTAAAATATTCGGAGATTCTCTTTTAAGGTTCTTGCACTTTTAAGCCTTTCCCCAACTCTACATCCTATAACAAGTGTAAAAATTATCCTATAGCCTATTGTTACAGAACATACTCTACAAAAGCTGAGGTTTCCCGGGGTTTGGATCCCAGAACTCTGCTACCAGATAATCCTAAAGCTTTCCTTCCATAACAGACTCTTCTGCCAATTCCCAGCTGCGGGCAAATTCGGCTTCTCAGACCAGGTAACTTTCTAACTCTGCCTACGAACACTCTGCTGCCAGTAAAGGAACTCTCAGACAGAAAGCACACAATGCCCCTAGTGAGGGTTGCCTCCTTCAATCAATCAAGATGCCATCACCAAGCAAATATTTAAACCAACTGCAAAACCTCTGAAGACAACTTACAAACAATATACTTTCTATGGAGGCATACTATTTGCTCTGGAATAGTGATTTCCATTGGAAGGAACAAAGGACCACATGACCCAAGCAATTTTTTAAAACTGCACATAACCATCCCTCTTCACGTGAGGATTCAGGCAAGACGGTCTTACAGGCCTAGGTGTAACAGAATGACAGCACCTCTAGGAGTAGGGTGAAAAGTAGCGAGGTAGACTTCTAGTGAAAGGGGGTGATGTAATAGGCCCCATCGCCCACTTACCTACCACCACAGGACAATCATCTCAGATCGAGAACAAACACTTTGGGAAACAGGTTGTTTATATTTTTATGGTATTCTAGTGGAAATAACGCCCTGAGTCATGTGAAGTTGTGGCTGCAAAATTGAACAGGGGACTGGACATTTTCACATTCAGGACAAAAGTAGCCCCTGGATAGCCACCATATCTGCTCTCCCCTTTGCCTGTTCACCCCAAAAGCTGCAGAACTCTCCTGCTTGCAATGACACCCACCACTTCTCACAAATTCTTGCAAAGTTCACATCAGCAGCTGGTGGTGTCAAAGTCGCCATTTGTACTGCTATGAAGTCCCTCCATTTCTTTATATCCCTTCTATTTTCTCTGTTGTCTTCCTAGCTACACTTGCATCCACAAGATGGTTACCGCACTAACATTGCCTCTGTAATCAGTCCAGGATATAGGAAGTAGAGATTCAACTGTAACCAGTCCCAGAATACTTGTCATCCCACTCTAGTGTCCCAAAAAATACTCTGGCATCCCTCATCTCACTCAAAGAACCACTGCATTACTTAGAGGTTGTAAAATTAGAGGGCTTTCTCTACTGGGAAACACTGTGGCTTGTGGTAGAGTTGTGATTTCAGTTTTTGCAACTACTTACAGGCAAAAAGACATGGCCCACAAATTTTCTTCAAGCGTTTGATATTTAAACTTTCATTAGATACAGAGCCAGTGGACTAACCGTAATCTATGAACATATGGTCATATTATCAAATAATGTTCATGTCTACCTTACAGACATGTAAGGACTTGGATTACACCTGCAGCCTCTAGGACTTTAGAATTGGATGTGAAGCATCCTGTGAGATAAAAAACCTCCTATCCAGTCACAGAACACAATTACAGACAACATGACACTAATGTCACTGAATACTTTAGTATAGTCCATGTATGGTTAAGTTACATCTCCAATTTCTCAGAGCTGGAAAGGAGATGTCTAGAAAAGCTGGAAAAGCCCAATTACCAAAACAGCTCAAAAGTTAAAGCAGACTCCTGCACCTCCCAGAACAGAGGGCGGAGGGGGCATTGCCCACCACTCTGTCCTCCCCCAGGACGTGGCATGTGGGGAAGCAGGCAGGAATGGGTGGCTGGGACTCGGAGGTGGAGAGGTGATGAAAGCAAGAGTGGAACTGCTCTGGTCCTAGAACAACAGAGCTGTAAAAAGCTCGGCTTCAGTTCAACCAACTCCCTCTCCCACTTTCCCTCCCACCTACGTGACAAACAGAGCACAGCCAGGCACTTTCTGCCCATGACGGTGACTACTAGCAGGAAAGGGACCAGGATAAAAGCATGTCCTATAAAAGATCAGTCTGATTTTAAGGCTATGTTATAAACAATGAACAGCACTCTCAGAGTGGGACACTTGTGAGGCGCTCAAGTAGGGAGGAGGAGGTTGAGGATCCATTTCCAGCACTTCCATGTCTTTTATCACTCCTATTTCTGACCTTTCCTTTGCCACTTTTTGTAGCACTGCCATCACTGGCAGGTAAAGGGGCAGCAATGTGACTTGGCCGTTTGGCTGATGGGGCTACATTTCCCAGCAGTGGAATGAAAAGGCACTGGAAGAGGATCAGCTGGAAGATGTGCACTGCAGTCCTGGCCTGTGCCAAACACTAACCAGGTGATCCTGGGTTAGGCTCTTAGTCTCTCTGGGCTTCCGGCTGTTTACTTATAAAATAAGGTTTTGTCATTACACAAATATATCCAATATGAAATGTAACGTGAAAGTCAAACATAATGACATCTCACCTGCTTGCCTCAGGGAACTGTACAAGCACTGAACACTATGTGAATGTAAACACAGTCTTAAGAAAACTATTGAGATAAAGCGCTAAACTGAACATGGAGATAAAGTTTTTTGGATTTTCTTGGCTTTCTTTTTTAACTGCAACTCTGAATTAATAGTTATTAGCTATAATCCACACCACCACCACTGCGAATAAATAAAGAAGGCAAGCACTGCCTGGATGCCTGTTATTGCCCGATGCTAAGCAGGGTGAGGGGTATAAAGGAGGCTGAACAAGTGAGTCTTCTCCAGTTACCAGCTAAGTGAGGAGACACATTGGAAATCACCCAGGAATGGTACCAAGTCAGTACTCAAATCCAAGATTACAGGCTACTGATCATAAACAGTACAGGAATACAAAGAAGAGCTAGAAGTATTTGGAATAAATAGGGAAGACTCTATGAAGGGGATGGGGCTCCAACTAGTTCTCAGGGCAATTCTAATCTGTTTTAACTGAGGACTGGATAGGAAAAGGCTGGTGACTCCTGGTTTTTAATAAGGCACAGGTTACCCTAGGAGGCTAAGTTACATAATGATTGGAAAAAATAATGTAAGTCCAAAATGATGAAGGGTCGAGACTCCCTGGCTGAGATCTGGTTGTGTTAAGTCTTTGACTTGACTGTAGATGTTGGAGCACCAAAACTCTAGGTTGACTGAAAGGGGGGGAGAGAATATCCAAGAATTCAGCAGAAGGAAAAATTCATGTATCAGGGATGAAAGCTCTTCATCAGAGTATCAGCAATCAGAATAGACACTTGAAACCAACAACATACAGTTCAAGAAGCTGACAAAATGTGGAGGGTGGTGAGAGAAAGACAAATCAAAGACCACTCCAAGCCTTTGTGTATTCAAGACCGGAAGAATGATTATCCCACTGAATAAGTGGAGACGCTGCAAGAAAAAAGATTATGAAATCAGCTTTAGACATGTTGAATCTGACGTATGAGCTAAGAGTAGGTTTTCTCTAAGAAGCTCAAAATTCAAAACTGAAGCACAGATGTTGAGTACAGACTTAAGATGCAGATGGACAAGACATGATAAATCTCCTAAAAGAAAACATAGGCAAAACATTATCTGACATAAATCTTAGCAACATTCTCCTAGGGTAATCTACCCAGGCAATGGAAATAAGAGAAAAAAATAAACAAAAGGGACGTAATTAAACTCATAAATTTCTTCACAGCAAAGACAACCATAAGTAAAACAAAAGGAAACAACAAACTACGAATGGGAGAAAATATTTGCAAATGATACGACTAACAGAGGCTTAATTTTCAGAATATATAAGCAGCTCATAGAACTTAATAACAAAAAAACAAACAACTCAATCTTAAAATAGGCAGAAGACCTAAACAAGCATTTCTCCAATGAAGACACAAATGGCCAATAGGCACATGAAAGAATGCTCGATATCACTAATAAACTGAGAAATTCAAATCAAAACTATAATGAAGTATCAGCTCCCATCAGTCAGAATGGCCATCGCTCAGAAGTTCATGAATGATAAATGCTAGAGAGGCTGTAGAGTGAAGGGTACCCTCTTACACTGCTGGTGGGAATCTAGTTTGGTGTAGTCATTATGGAAAGCATGGAAATCCCTGAAAAAACTAAAAGTAGACTTACCCTATGACCCAGCAATCCCACATCTGGGTATATAACTGGAAAGAACTCCAATGTGAAAAGATACCTGCACACCAGTATTCACAGCACCACTGTATACAAGAGCCGAGACATGGAGGAAAGCTAAATGTAGCAACAGATGACTGGATAAAGAAGTTGTGGCATATTTATACACTGGAATACTACTCTACCATGAATAGGACAAAATAAAACCATTTGCAGCAACATGGATGGAGCTAGAGATCATCATTCTAAGTGAAAGCAGCCAGAAACAGAAAAATACCAAATGATACCACTCATATGTGCAATGTAAAAAAAGAGAGAAAAAGACACTGTGAACTCATCTACAGAACAGAAACAGACTTGCAGACTTAGTAAACAGTCAAGGTTACCAGGGAAAGGGGATAGGAAGGGATAAATTTGGGAGTTCGAGATTTACAAATGTCAGCCACTATATATAAAAAGAGATTTTAAGTTAAGTTTCTTCTATATAGCACAGAAACCTATGTTCATTATCTAGCAATAACCTGTAATGAAAAAGCCGATACAGCCACCAACTGAGGAAGCAAGAGAAGAAAGGAGAGTTAGTTATGCTGGGCTAGAGCCGACTTCTAAAATCCTTGTCAGCCACTGAGGCTGCCCCGAGTACACTGAGCTTTCCTTCCAGGGACAGGCGGACATGACATGCGTCCTGCAAACCTGGGGCAGCAGATGCCGTCCCCAGGTCTGGCCCTAGGGGAGATGGGAGCAAGTCCACCTGCTCCCCTTGGGGCAGCACCCCTCCCTGCAGCCCCCGCCACCTGACTGCACCACGCCTGCCTCTCAGGAAACCACTGACTTGAAAACAAGTGGTCCACGAACATGGGGCAGCGGCAGGGAGATGGGCAGCGACCTGGCAAGCTGGTAGATTTGCCCCCATCTCCCCCACGGCCTGTCAAGGGCTCGGCCTCTGCTGCTCCAGGCACGGTCCGCAGGTCAGCCTGCTCTCGGGAGGAGGGCACGGTGTGGTCAAAGGCAGTGGCGGGTTATGGGGTCTGCCCATGGGAGCCCTTGGATTTGCTTCAAACTCCCCAGCGCATGGCCTGAGCTTGGCCTCTGCTGCCTCAGGTTCGTGGAACTCAGGTTACAGGTCAGCCTGCTCCTGGAAGGCGGGTGCTGTGCTGTCAGGGAAAGGTGGCGGCTGCTATGGCGGGATTGGGGCTGCCCTGTGAGAGCGGGGGTTGCAACAATTTCCCGCTGCTGCTGCAGCCATCCCAGCACACTGATCGCACCGAGCCCATCTCCCAGGAGCAGACTGACCTGTAACCTGAGTCCCACTAACCTGGGTCTTTAGAGGCCGCCCCCAAGGTCAGGCCGCGGGTAAGATGGGAGCAAATCCATGGGCTCTCATGGGGCAGTCCCCATTCCATCCGAGGCCCCGCGACCGCACCGCACCCGCCTGCCAGGAGCAGGCCATCGTCTGAGGGCCAGTCGGAGATGCTCTGGAACCGTCCACGCGCCCTCCCAACTCCCGGGGCTGTACCTGCTCTCCTAAACCCGGGTAGAAGCGACGGCAAAAACGCGGTGTTCAGGAACTACTAATACCGGGGTTACCACGAACCACAGCGGCGGCTGGGACCCGCCTCTGGGTCCTAACGGGACGCGCGGCCGGGACCTCACCTCCGCACCCCTCCCTGGGCGCATCCTCAGCTGCACAGCACAGGCGTCACCCGCCGGGTCCCCGAGAAGCGCGCCCCCACCAGCGCCCTCTTAACTGTCCGGCAGCGGCAGCCGAGCCGCGGGCAAGCGGCGGCCCAGGCCCCAGGCCGTGTTCCTCTTCCAGGAGCTGGTCCAGGAGCAACCGGCTGCCGCCAGCTTCCACGCGTTCTGGGTGGGTTCCGGCGTCCGCGCGTCTGTCCGTCTGCGCGTGCGCGCCCCTCCTCCTCCCGCCCGCAGCGCAAACTGCTCGGGTGGGTCTCCTGCTTTACCGGCCCTGGCCGCTGGGGCCGGGAGGAGCCAGGTGGGGCCCCTCCTGCTTGTCCCGCTGGGTCTCCATCCCCAGAGCCTTCACCCAGCCACCGACTGGGTCCTGGCACAGAACTAGAACCACGACTGCCCTAGGCTAGGCCTCACCCACCCAGCCCCACTTCCCCTGATCAACTTCCCCTCCCTGTTACTACCCTCCCACCACTGGCCAGGCCCAGTCTCCCACCAGACCTTGAAGACAGGGCTCCTTCTCCTCACACCATTGTCCCTGCCCTGACACTCCATCCTGCTAGGTCCTAACATATGGCCCCTACACCCACAAGCTTACCCCTCATGCCTCAACACAGGACACCCAACAACCTGAAATTATCCCCCTCACCTCTCAGCCAGGTCATTTCCACTCTGATCGGGCCCCACACCTCTCAACCTGTACCCCCACACCATGGGATCCCCTTCAATCTGAGTGCACCCCTACTCTGAGCTCACTCACTCACCCCTCACCCTGTGGTTGGGGTGGGGAAATCCGTGCTCCAGTAATGATGACTACTGCCACCAGTGGGGGATCGAGCCTAGTGTGCACCTTCATAGTTAATGTCTGAGACTACAGGGTGAGGCAGGCTGGGCTGAAGGTGGTTCCAATTCCCGCCTTGGCACCCTGATCCCCGCAGCCTGTGCCTCAACTGACCCGATGGGTCAGGTTGATCCCAGGCTGCCAGCCACTGGCCTTGGGCTTTGGGTGGTTGATGGTACTGATGGTGATCTGGACCCCTAGGGCGGAGGCACTGGGCACGCGGACCTTTGGTGTGGGGGAGTTCAGAGTTTGCACTTGATCCCAGGGTTACACAGCAGATGGTGGGCTGTGTGCATGGGGCTGTGTGCATGGCATGGACTCAGCACAGGTGGGTGCAGGGACCTTGTTCATTCACACCAGGCCAGAGGGAAGAGGAAAGGGAGTTTTTAAATTGTCAAAGTGAGGAATCCAAAGCTTTAGAGCAAAGTAGGAAGGTGCACTGGCCAGGCCACCATGGATCTCACCGCGACGCTTGTCCCTTGCATCAGGGGAGACTGGCAGTTGACTGGCCAATGAGACATCCCCTGCTGTGGTATAGTTTACAGGCAATTGAAGGGATTTTGAAAGGTAATTTTAATCCAATAATTGTCAGTTTCTCTGCGGTAGATTAGGTCCAAAATCATGGTGAATCTGGCAAGGATCCTGCCTGAAATCCAGCCTGGGACAGTGGAGGACCAACCCAGGAATCATCCACTTAGCTCTCACCAAAAGTCACTGTAATAGAGAAGAACAAATCTGACTCCATATTGGATCTGTTCCTTTTCTTTAACCCTCTGCAGTGTTTTCTAGGCTTAGACTTGCTAGCTCTGCACTTTTTGTAAAACAGGGTTGCCTTTAGCTTGAAATAAACAGGAGAGCCTATTCTCAAAAGTCTGAGCTTTAAGGATATTAACACTTTGCACTCCTATAAAGATAACAAGTTGCAGAATAGAAAAAGTTAGTTTTGTTGCAGGTTTTGCAGAAACACCATGATCTGACCCACGTGGACAGCTGCAAAGGATCCCAAGAACAAGGAATTTCTACACCAACAAGTTTGCAACAACCAACCACAGCCCCTCCACTTTTTAGCAGAATAAGAGCCTGAAGTTGACATGTGGAACATGGTTCTCCAAGATATTAGTCCGCCATTATCTTGGTTTACAGCTGTTTATGTAGACCAGGCCTCTGTAAGTCCTCTAACAAAACAAAAGTAGTTTTCTATTCTACAACCTGTTGTCTTTATATAAGTGCAAAAGTGTTAATATCCTTAAAAATCAGAGCCTTGAAAGTAGGCTCTCCTGTATATTTAAGGCTAAAGGCAACATTGTTTTACAAAGGTGCAGAGCTAGTAAAACTAAGCCTAGAAAAGAGGGCAAAGGGTTAAAGCCAAAAGGACAGATCTTCTATGGAGTCAGATTTTTTCTTTTCTATTATACTATATTCTATTTTTGTTTTAAGTATATAAGAATAAAGTTTAGCCTTTTTCCATTTTAAATTGTGCAATTTTAAGGAGCATTAATTGCATTCACAGTGCTGTGAGACCAGCACCACTTGTTTCAGACTATTTCCTTCCTCAAAGTAAAAGCTTGTATACAAAGAGCACCCCACGTCTTACCTCCCCCAGCCCATGACAAGCCCTAATCCCCTTTCTCTCTCTATGTCTTTACCTATCCTGGAGGTTCCCTATCAATGAAATCGTATAAAAGGTGGCTTTTTTTTGGTTTGTCTGCCCACGTATCTTAAGTAGGGACGGGTGAATTATTTTTTTTTCACGTGAATTAGCATTTTTGTATTTTGAGAGGAAAGTCCAGATGGATTAAAGATGAGACGTACCATATGAAGCCCTTTTAGTAACTCTGTGTATAATCTCGGGGTAGGCACTGCTGTTCTAAGTGTGAAATCAGAGCCAGAAGGGAGATGCTTAGCTCTTCTTGTGGCAAAATCAAACCAAACAAAAGCAGAAAACAAAGGCCAAGAAAGACAGCTGGAAAGACAAACCACAGCCTGGAAAAACCTTTCCTCATGACCCAAGGTCGGAAAAAAGCTTCACATCCCTGTGGTCCAAAAAGCTCTTGAAGCCCAGTGTTCTGAAAAGAAACAAAACACACAGAGTCAGTTCCAACGAGAGGCAGTGCAGGTGGCCGGTTTGTGCTGGAGATGCTCGACCTCTCAGGTGAGGACACAGGCAGACAGACAGACTGTAGAGACAGCATTGGCCACCATCACCCTGGCAGGTCTTTAGCCCGGTGACAACCAGCCCTGGTGACAATGTGAGCAGGCAGAGGCCCCAGGAGGTACCCTGGAAGGAAGAGCAAATGGACGCTCCTCTCCAGCAGAACAAGGTGTAGGATACATCAAAGTGCCACAGGTGCATCCCTTCCCTAGCAGTGCTGAGCCTTAGAGAAGATCCCACCAAAGTGCTTGCACAATTTTCAAAGATAATGTTTCTTCAGTAACATGAATTCAAAATAATCAATATGTCATCAAGGGATTTTCAGAAGTGACCTGCCCTGGACCCGTACAATACACACACATAAATACACACATACACACATAAATATATACACACATACATACAGGAAAACAGACAGACAGACTGAAACACAGAGAAGCACGGGGAGACAGAGAAACAGAGAGAGAGACAACTCAGAGAGGCACTGAGAGACAGAGACCGAGAGAAAGAACACTGGAGCTGGTAATGAGTGGAACTCACATACATTTTCACAAGTCAGTCTATGTGTCAGAACCTGGTCCCAAAGTCGATCCACCCTCCAGGGGAGGGTGTGGGGATCCCACAAGGGTGTGGGAACAGAAGGCAAAAAATAGGAATCCATTGTGGGGCAGCCCACCACAGAGGCCGAGATGGGACACTGGGCCTGTATTTCAACATGACAGAATGACCTAGGAGGTTGTATGCCAGAGCGGACGATGTCAGAGTTGTATTTAATTTCAGTCTCACGACTGGGAGCGGGGAAGCAAGCAGCAAGGAAAGTGACTTTCTCCAGACCCCAGGGCAGACCCCGGCCTGTGTGGGGTGTGCTTTGAACTCTGCCAGCCCTCTGTGGGGTCCTTCCTTTGCTGAGTCTGTGCACGATCTCCCTGTGATGCCAGCCCGTGGGGGTGACAGAAGCAATAGGTGTTTCTAGGTCTAGAGACAGGATGGGTTCTCTAGGAAGCAGGGGCCAGAATGATCCCCACTGTGCTGATGGGGGATTGGGGAGGCCCTGAGAGGCACATGGCTTGTCCAGGATGATAACACTGCTGACTATGGGGAGCCAGGTCTGAACCCAGCTGTGTCTTCAGAGCTGCGGCACTGGTTGCATCCAGGCCTCCCCAGGGCTATGGGGGGGGGGGCCTGAGTTGGTGTCACTGTGTGTGGACATGGCATGGAGTGAGAAATGAGAGATTGGAAGCCCAGAAAGGCCCTTGAGGAGCTTTGTGTCAGGAGGAAGCTTGGAGAAGTGGACCCCAGGAAGTGACCTCACTTCCCTGGCAATAGAGCCCAACAGAACTTGGAACCGAAGTCACCAGGCACCCACTCTGTAGAGAAGTCCCTACTCAGCTCACCTGGTTGGAGACAGAGGCATGTTCTGCTGCATTCCATTATCCTGAGGCCGCAGGCCCCAGAAAGCCCGCAGCGAGGGTCTCTACCAACGCTGCCGGCACTGGGTCAGGTCTCACCCAAGGCACCTCTGGCCTTTTGGACAGAGAGACCCAAAGGTAACACAGGGAGGCCCAGGGCAGGCCCCTCCAGGCTGGGCCACCACTCAGATCCCATCCAGGTAGCCACACGGCCCCATCCTGCCTGGTGGAGGTGGAGCAGTCAAGTTGGGGATGGGTATCTGCCTCAAGAAAGAGAAGGACAGAGGCCTGGGGGGCCCAGTCACATAGACAGCCCAGGACAAAGCTGGCTGGCTGAGATGTGGAGAGGCTGGGAAGGGTCCTGCTGCCCGAGGTGGAGCCCATGCTCTCTGGGTATGTATTTTCCCTCCCGGATGTCTGAGCTGAAAAAGGTTCTGGTCTGATCTAGCAGCAGAGGGTAGAGTCTAAGGAATCAGGAGTGTTCCTGGCCGGGAAGGACTCTGAGACTTCCATGCTGGGTCAGCTGCTGGTCACTATCATTGCAGAGCCAGATACCACATATTGAAAAGAAGTTGATGAATAAGAACACCAACGCCCCCTCCCCAAGTGAAGGGCTGGTTTGTCACTCTTCTGAGGGCCAGCGCAGACTCCTGGTGGGTCTGGATATGGAGGGGTCCCCACCACCATGGCCCACAAATCAGTGGGGCAGGCCTCCGACCCAGACATCACCCAGGGCTCTCCCAGGGACCTACCCGGGGCTGACGGGTAGCTCAGCACACCCTGGTCTGACCTGGAGCACCGTGCCCACCTCGCTGCAAGTCAGGTGGAGGACCAGGAGCCCCCGAAGCAGAGACCAAAGGTCAAAAAGGCAGGGCTGGTGTATGTGTGTAGGTGAGGGTGGGGCAAAGGCTGGGCCACACAGGGAGGTGTCCCTAGAGGCTACTGTTGGGACCAGAAAAAAGAATGGCCTCAGACCACCTGTCTGGAAAAATTCAGTCACAGAACACATCCTGTGGGCACTTTCTGGGTGGGAGCTGTCTGGAAAGCTCTGGGAAGATTTCTGTCCTTGTAGAGGCACATGGAAAGGGAGGCAGGTGCGTAAAATTTTCCTCTCTCACAGCATGAGGTCTTCCACAAGACTTAAAACTCTCTCCACTTCCAATAGTTACAGAGGAGGCAGGGGCAGGGGAAGATTTCAGAGACCAAAAATGGGACGAACTGGATCCTGCAGGAGACCTCGAGCTACCTCCTGCCGCTCCTGCAGCTCTTCCTGAACCTGCATCTGCAGCTGGACTGCTGGGCAATGGAGAACCAGTTCAGGCATCACCACCACCTGGGGTAGAGCCCCCTCTGCACCCACCCACACCTTCTTCTCCAAAATGTTTTCCAAAATCCCACCGTCAGTCCCCCCACAAACTTGACGTCCCTTCCGCTGGAGATGTTTTTGTTTCATTTTCTTTAGTTTCCTTTGCTTGTTTCACATCATTTATGACATCCTTTATTTTTCTTTTTAGAGTTTCATGTAATAAAATATAGACTTTTCCCCTTTTAAATTATGCAATTCAGGAGCATTAGGGGTATTCACAATGTTGTGCGACCATCACTACCATCTAGTTTCACACTATTTCTTTCCTCAAAGTGAAACCTTGGATCCAGAGCATGCACTCCCCTCCCTCCTCACCCAGCCCCTGACAACCCCAAGTCCTCTTTCTCTTTGCGTGTCTTTACCTCTACTGGTTGTTCCCTGCCAATGAAATTTTAAAAAAGGATTTTTTCCTTCCTGCCCACATGTTTTCACCTGGGGCTGAGGATTTTTGTTTGTTTTCACTTGAAACAGCATTTTTATTATTTTCAGGGGATATCCAGGGGGATTAAAGATGTGATGCACAAAATGAAGCCCTTTTGGTAACTCTGTGCATAATCTCAGGGTAGACACTGCTGTTCCCCCTGTGACACCACAGCCAGAAGACACAAGGGAGATGCTTAGCTCTTCCTGTGGCAAAAACAAAACAAAACGAATCAAAAAAATTAGTAAAAGCCCAGAAAAATTGCTTGAAAGGCAAACCACAACCTGGAAAATTCATTCCTCATAACCAAAGGTTGGAGAAATTTTTCCCATCCCTGTAGTCCAAAATCCTTTTGAAACTCAGTGTTCTAAACAGAAACAGAACAGGCATGGGCAGTTCCAATGAGAGGCAATGCAGGTGGCCAGTGTGTGTTAGAGATGTTTGACCTCTCAGGTGAGAACAGAGGCAGAGAGAAACACTGCAGAGACAGCATCGGTCACCATCACACTGGCAGTTCTTTAGTCAGGTGACAACCAGCCCTGGTGACAATGTAAGCAGGCAGAGGCTCCAGCAGATCCCCTGGAGGGAAGAGTGAAGGGACACTCCTCTTCAGGAGAACAGGGTGCAGGACGCATCAAAGGGCCACAGATGCATCTCTTCCCCAGAAGATCTGATACTTACAGTTCATCCCAATAAAATCCTTACACACCTATTCAAAGATGCCTTTTCAAGGGTGTCCATCACAGCACTGGTTGAAACAGTCGGAATTAAGGCAACACTAATATTGATGGAGAGGGGATGGGGTCCATTCGTTCTGGTTCATGTGGATGAATGAATGCTGTTCAGTTGGAAAAGTGGGTGCCTGGTCTCAACCCAATGTCAAGGGAGGCCTCAGGGTGGAAGTATGCAGACCCACTCTCTGCATCCAGGGTCCCATCTGCACGACCACATGTGTGTGAAATCAATATAGATGGAAATTGACCTGATTGTGAGTGTGTGAGAGACAGAGATGGAGAGAGACATACTGAGAGACACAGAGACTGAGACATAAGCACCAAATCATTCATGACAGACACCGCTGTGGGTGGGAATTACAAATCACTTCTTTTTTAGGCAATATTTCAATTTTTTGTACTGTGTCTGTATTACTCTACTAATTCTAAAAGGATTAAAATCCTATGCTAATGTGACCCATTCATTACTCATCTATGGAGTAATTAAAGTACATTAATCCTATTTTTAAAAGAATTTAAAGCCTTCTCAGGACTCAGTTCCATGTCAGCTCAGTGGAAGCAGAGGTTCTCCAGGAGGTCGTGTCTCTTCTGAATCAGCATCCAATACAGGTGAGCAAGAAGTACCCGACTTGGACACTGAAGACTACAATAGATGAGAGAGTGTGTTGAGAGAAATTAAGACCTATATTCAAAGAGAATAATCCCATATTCATGGAGCAGAAGGCTTCATTCTACTAAGATGACAAAGGTCCACGAATAGATCTAAGGATTCAAAGAATGCCTACCCAAATCCCAGGTGGTATTTTGCAGGAATTGACAATCAATCTAAAATTCACGTGGAAAATCCAGGAGGTCAGAATACATGAGTGAATCTTGAAAAAGAAGAACAAAGTTTGAGGAATGGAAAGTCAGATGGAACCCACGGTTAATACAAAACCTCTTTAAGCTGAAGATAACTGAGATTCAAAAGATGCAGAAGAAAAGCTGTCATGGAAGCCAATTCTCTCCTTTCCCTTTTCCCTATTAAGTTAGGTTGATAAAAAAGCCTTTAACTTTCACCATTTAACATGGTAGTTACTTTTCTGGTTGGCTCCTGCGTGTGCATAAATAAAACGTTTCTCTCGTTCATCTCCTCTTTACTTCTGTGGGCTCATTGGGAGGGACTCTGGATTATGGGGACCTGCTCTTTTCTCACCTTCTTTAGTGACATCTTTTGTCCATGGTGAAGTTCTTAAAAAAAAGAAAAGTCTCATTGGTTTTGGGTCAGATTTGGAACATGTATACCTTTGGAGACCCCCTGGAGGAACAAGGGGGTTCAATACTGCCTGGAGAATTCACTTGTCAAAATGCCTAACAAGACGCTATTTGCAAGGGTTTTTTTTTTAAAGATTCTTACCCTAAAACAAATCCCCTATCTAAACCTCTTGGATGATCAAATATAAAGAAAAAAGGAGAATCATGTCTGGCCTAAGAACACTTGCTTAACAAAACGGAAGGACAGAATCAGTTTCAGAGCAAAAATTAAAATGCATTTATACCATCAACCCTCCCACCCTTTTGTACACTGTCCTCATGTAATCTGCCAGATGGCCCCCTGGAGAAGGCCCTTTGCCCGGAACTCGTGCTCATTTTCAGAGCTCGGCCAAGCGGGAGGTTGGTCCCCAGGGCCTGAGAGGGGCTATGTGTGAAATCTTCTCTGCTGAGACCCAGCGGACTGAAGGTAACTGTGTTCTCTGAGGGAGAGAGAGCACACCGAGCCTCTGTGGAGGCATCTCTGAGACCCTCCCAAAGGCACAAATCTCTAACTCTGGACACGGGAATTTTTGATTGGCATCTTAGTTGGAAATCTCCTCCTGGATAGAAAGAAGCAGATTCAAGATGTTGCAATTGGATGGGCAGGTCGGCCTCTCGAATTAGTCGATGAGGAGGACACGCAATTCTCTGCAGAAGTAGGAACACCCATCCCTGCTCTGCTGACGTCATGTACAGAGAAACAGACGCGACTCTAGGGGGAATTCAAAACCCACCAACCTTTCTTGCCGACGTCAACGTCCCCACTTTATTCTCCTGTCAGGTCTCTGCACAAAAACTGTGGCTCATCCCCAAATATCACACACCCATCACCCTGTACCACTCTGTGTCTGTGTCCAACTCGAGCATTAAGGCCTGTGACCGTTACTGTTAAATCGTGTCCCCCTTTCTGCCCGTCTCCCGCCATCATCCCAGTCCAACCTCGGTGTCTCTCTCCAGGTCAGCAGCACTCTTCCCACTGGCTTCCCATCAGCTTACCTTGCCCCGCTTCCATTGCTTATTCCCCATACGTTACCCACAACGGTCTTATTAAAGTATGAATCAGATCAAGTAGTTCCGCATTGCAAAATACTTTCGTGATTTTCCATTGTATTCAGAAGGATATCCAGAGTCCCTACCAAGGCCCTATGTGATCCGGGCCCTCACCGATCTCTGCAGCCTCAGCTCTCACCGTTCTGCTCCAGCCCATCTTCACCGCCCCGATGGTCCCCACCAGGACAGCTGCGTTTCTAACTCCAAGTCTAGTACTTACACTTCTTCCGGCCTGGGAGGCTTTTCTTGTCTGTTACCTACGTGGCTTATTCTTTTGCTTTATTCAGGACTTTGTTCAAATTATTTACCCTCAGAGAGGACTTATCTGACCAGATTATTTAAAATAGCACACACATATTTCCTATTCAAACATTTTCTCTCCTAATATGCTTTATGTTTCTTTGTGGCAATTATTAGTACCTGGCAGTACATCATATATTTATTTGCTTACTGGTTTACTGTCTGTCTTTCTTACTAGACCTATATTCATGGAACCACAAATAACTGTTTTAACCAGTAACTTTCAAACCACCTTTAAATGAATTCTTTTATAAGATGAGAATTTCAGAGGCTTCCACGGGTTGCTTAGGGGAAAAAAGAAAAAGGATTCAGGTTGAACTAATTTATTAAGGACCTGAGAGTTGGTTATTTATTTTATACATAGTAGTGTGTACCTGTTAATCCCAAACTCCTAGTCTAGCAAAAGGCCTAGCTGACTACTATTTTTAAAGGAATTTTTTCTTTTTAAACTGGGGTTGTTTGAGATCTCTTTTCTTCTTCGTTATTTTTCTTTTTTTAAAGATTTTTTTTATTATTTTTTTACATTGAGGTACCGCAAATTGAATCCAGCATGTACTCTACCCCTTGAACTATACCATCCCCTCCAAAGACAATTATTTTTATACTTTGACAATACCATATTGAATTAAGATTTTTGTTCCATTTTCCCTTCATAGAGTTTATAACTGAGGGAGAGAGTCAGAGGAAGCTCTGGGCCAACCCTTCCTTCTCAGCGGGTCACTACACAGCAGAGGAGCTTGGCTGTCTCCAGGCCCAGCTCACCTTTCTGCTCTGAGGGCCGACTCAGGCCACTTCTCTTACAGGCGGCATGTTAGAAGCAGCAGAAAGCCAACTAGCGAGCAACAATGACAAAACTGACCCACCTGCAGTTGGACATCATCTGGTCTGAAACGTACCTCTTAAATCTCTTCTTCTTATTAGTGGATGGTTTTCAAAAATATTCCCAAGGAGATGAATCTCACTCCATTTTTTCTGGATTTCTTGGGCCTTCTATGACTTTAACTGCAGGCTTCATTTTCTGCACAACATCTGCAGGGAAGCCAGGCAGAAAACGTGAACAGACCCTGCAGGCCGCGGCTGAGGCCTCCCGTCAAACATCCTTGTTGTGCAGAGCCTACGTTCATGGGACCAGTTTCATTACTGCTGTAATTAGTTCTTGTCCAAGTGTCCCACCGGAAATGTTTCTAGATAGAACGTGGCCTGACGCAGATGAGCAGTGGGGATGTGGGGTGCAGATGACACACAGACTGGAAGGAGAAAAGGGAAATGTTTCTTCAGGCTTCAGTTTGGAAGATTTCTGATTTTTATATGGACATTAAACTTGGTCAGGCTGAAGCACCATTTGCTCTAAGACGGGGTGATGTACACGTATCCCTACAACTTCAAAAAATATGTTGAAGCTGGGCGTAACAGCCTAGGGGACAGACAGCTTTGAGTGACACCTCCGTTCCAGGATGCCTATGATCTCGGGCTCACAAAGAGGAAAAGAATACACATATTTTGCCTCTGTAGTTCTATGTGAAATTATTTTGACCCTTGCCGGATGGTGTAAGATCAGAGAGCATGTAGTCTTTCGTACATCGCAAAGACGACAAGTCTTCTTGATGAGTCAGCACACTGTTTCCGATGGCCCGGGGTCTATGCCAGACATTAGCTGTCTAGACAAATACCACACAGCCCCCCATCCCTCAAGGAGATCACAGTGTGTCGTGGAAGATACAAATTTAAATAGATTTTCAAAACAATGTGGTAAGAGTCACTTTGCATCATATATACTATATGTTCAGAGGGGCTCTTGCACTGCCTGGGGCTGTGTTCTAGAAGATAGGGAAGGTGTCAGAGAGGAAATGCTTTCTGCACTGACATCTGACGGATTCCAGCAAATCTGTAGACCAGGAGAGTGCATGGTGGGGACGGGATTCTCAGCAGCTTGCGTGTCTCGTGCAGACCCCTGGTCATGTCTAAGAGCACTTTGCACTTAGGGAAGGAACGTCAGTGAGGCTAGAGGCTGTGGGGAACTAACGGAAGCTGAGGCTGAAAAAAAGCAGCAACGAGGTGATGAGAAGGTGTGACGTTAAATCAGGGAGCGTGGACTTCCTCACACACGCAGCGTGGAATTCTTTGCGGTTTTAAGGAGGAGAGTGACACAGATTAGTCATTAAAAGTGAGCAAAGTGGATTGTTCACTCTAAAGTACAGCACTGGGGAGACTAGAAAGGGGTGGGAATTAATGCAGTGGGGAGCGAGGAGCAGGGACTTAGTTGGGGGACATTAAGGAAGAGAATTGTAGTACTGATGGGGGTGAGGGAGTGGAAAAGTAAAGGAAAACTCCCAGATGTTTGGCACAGAAAAGAGATGGGACAGTGATGCCATTGTTTGAAAAAGTAAAACTAGTTCTGGGCGAGTGTAAATCCAGACAAACAGAGCTTGAGATTTTTATGTGCTAACCAAATGTGAATGTCTACTTGTCAATTAGAAATATATTTCTGGGACTGAACTGAGATGTCCATGCTGGAAAAGATTTGACAGTTAATCATTGGACAGAGGGCAGTTGAAGCCATGGGAATAAATGCCACCCACTGACAGTTTACCAAAGAAAAGGGAAGGAGGGCACTTCTGGTTCAGAAAATATGGCAGACCAGAATCTTGAAGACCCACTCACTTAAGACACATAAAAACGTAGGACAAAATGCTGCCAGTGTTTTCCTGTTTTTTTTTTAAGGGCACGTTTATTGTGGTATGATACCTGTACAATAAAATACACATATTTCACATGTACTACTTGGTGAATTTGATAAATGTCTACACCCAGAAAACCATAACCACGATCAAGATAGCTAACATTTCCATCACTCCCCAAGAGGGGCACTTTTCGAATCCCCATATTTATCCCTTCCCATCTCCTTCTCTCCCTGTGAACCGTAAGTTTGTTTCTCTATGTCTGTGGGTCTGTTTATCTTCTGTATTTAAGTTCATATGTTTCTTTTTTTGATTCCACATATAAGTGATATCATATGGCATTTTTCTCTTTTCCTGGTTTACTTCACTTAGAATGACTATCTCTACGTCCATCCATGTTGCTGCAAATGACATTATTTGTTTTTTCATGGCTGAGTAGTATTCCATTGTATAAATATACTACTACTTCTTTATCCAGTCACCTGTCAATGGACATTTGGGTTGTTGCCATGTCCTGGCTATTATAAATACTGCTGCTGTGAGCATTGAGGTGCATGTGACTTTTTGAATTAGAGTTTTCTTCTGACATATGCCCGGGAATGGGAAGGCTGGATCATGAGTTAAGTCCATTTTCAGTTTTTAAAGGAACCTCCACACTGACTTCTCTAGTGACAATGCAGCCCATCTTGTGAAAGCAGAGCCATGCTCAGAAAGTAATGGGTATTTCTAAGGGCCAGACATGAAGTGCAGTGAGTGTGGCCTGTTCAAGAATCAGAGGGCAGTCTGCCAGGGCTGGAGGAGAGTGACAAGGGAAGTGTGGTACAGGTAGGAGTCAGACCATGTGGGGACATGGCAGGCTGGGATAAGGAGCCTGGACTTCCAGTAATCCCTTGGTAACCATGGGGCACTGGTTCCAGGACTCACCCTGAAGTCAACATCCATGGATGCTGACGCCTCTTGTATAAAATGACATAGGACTTGCATGGGACTCATGTACATCCCCCCATCTACTTTTATATATATATACAAACTTTTTTTATTGAGTTATAGTCATTTTGCAAAGTTGTATCAAATTCCAGCATACAGCACAAGTTTTCAGTTATACATGAGTATACACATATATTTGTTGTCACTTTCTCTTTCACTGTGTCCTCCTGTGTACTTTAAGTTATCTCTAGATTACTCATGGTATCTAATACAACATGAATGTTATGTAAGTAGTTGCCAGTGTATGGCAAATTCAAGTGTTGCTTTTTGAAACTTTCTGTTTTTTCAACAATATTTTCAATCCACCGTTAGTTGAATCTGCTGGATAGGGAGGCCCTAGATATGGAGAATCCCCAAGCTCCTCCTTCCCACATCCTATATTTTCACTGCAAGCACTGAAGGGGTCCAAACATAGAAGAGACCCATCTACCTGCTGGAAACCCTGAGGAATTCCGTCAGCGTATGTAGAGCAGGAGAGAAGGTTTAGGGCCAACTAGTGGGAAAGGAGGGCCTGCCTGGAGAGGATGGAGGAAGGACAGTAGTGGAAGCCATCACGTACTCTTACTGGAACTAGCTGACAGCAGTGAGGGATGCCAAGGAACTGGGTACACGTCACGTGTGGGGCGATCCTGGCCACCAGGTGCAGGGTTCACATAACTGGGACCCAGTTTGCAAGATCAAAATAACAAGGAGGCAAAGGGGCTGCCTCAGTCCCAGGATCCTGACAACGGCCACAGCGACGTGACCCCAGCTAATGCGGTTCCCCTAGTAAGCCAGAAAAACGAAACTCTGAGCCAAGATATTGCAGATTCCACTGCAGCCACATGGATAACTAGATCTCTAACCTGACAAAATGTAACCACCAGAAACAGGAATCTTTCCTTTTCTCTTCCTTTGGAACTTTGGACAGGGAGTCACAAATCTTTGACGGGAACCACCTATAAACCAATAGAGAGCTCACTTTTTCAGGAATAAGCATGGAGAAAAAGAGTGGGGTGATGGTTTAAAGCAGAAGTCAAAGTTGAAGCCCATCTGAGAAATGGTAAAAACATGTTTCTCAATGAGTTCGAGTTATGGCAAAAAGAAGGAGGAAGGTTAAGGAAATCTCTATTAATATCCATTCACCATAAAAGACTAGCCAGCCATAAAAAGACAACACCTTAAATTAATAATTTTTTTTTTGGTGATGAAAAACAATGCCTTAATTTAAAACAAGGCTTGGGCCATCAACAACACTCTGAGAATTGTTGACCAGGAGAACATAAATCTGCATATAGATATGTAAGTGTTCCAAGTCCACCACTCAAAAACAATTAGTCAATCATGTGTCCAGTTGATTGGGAAATCCCAATAAGTAAATAACTCAAAAGTGGGAAAGACATGGGATTAAATAGTGGTAGTGAGCAATGAAATCCAAGATGTATATACCTATATTTTCTTTGTTAATGTAACAAACTTAAAGCAACTGTCTAAAAAGTAGTAACTGGAGCACACAAACACACACACACACAATTTAGAACAACAGAGAGGTAAAATATGCTAAATTTATCATTATTGAGGAACAGGATCTAATAGATTATTTCATTTTTGAGACTCTTATAGGAATACTGGTCCAATTGCATAAAAATTTATGAACTTAGAAATGATTTATAAAGATTTAGAGAGAATTTTCTTTAAGAGGCAATATAGCTTCCAAATCACTGAAGAGAAAATTAACAATAAAAAAATTAATTAATCTAGGTAATATGGAGTAACACTGACCATATTTACCACCCTAAAATAAACCACAAAATGGATAAAATATATGAAGCAATGATTTTTAAGACACGTGGAAACGATCATCCACTAGGACCTTGCCTTGCCACCTCAATACCAAGGCTCCTAGGCCTCCTACTGCCATCACAAAGGATGTCCACCAGGAGGCGACATTTCCTTCCTCTGCTCCTACTGCAGAGCCAGTCCTGAGCAGTCCTTTTCCAGGTGTTGGCAGGCAGCTCCCAGAAGTGCTCTCGTGGGCCTTGGTCCCTTTTGGCCACCAGCAAAGGGATCAAGGATGAGCAGTGAGCCTCCTTCCTCATCCAAGACCTAGGAAACTATCTGACTTCTGAGCAGCCCTTCACTCTTGTCTGCTGTCTGGTACTCTCCACCCGGCTTCCCGAGTCCCCGGCACGGGCAGCCTGCACACTGGCCACAGCCCATCAGAATCTGTTCCCCCGCCAAGAGGCCACGCATGATCATGAGCAGGGCTCCAGGCCTCTGGAGCAGTGCGGCTTGGACTGGGTCCTGGCCCTGGGCGCGCGAGCTCCATGCCCTTGGTTGAGTCAGTCAACATCTCTAAGCTACAGTTTCCTCATCAGTAAAATGAAGACATAATCAATATGGAAAAAAAACAGAATCTGAGGGGGACTAAATTTCTGGTGATTGAAGATAATTTTAATTTTGATTTATACAGCAAAGGACATCATACAATTTTTACTACATCGTATTTCTAAAGGACAGCTTCTACTATTAAAAGTAATGCATGCACGTACACACAAACACACGTGCAGACACACTGGCACTAGTCCACATACATCCCCACGGGCACACACACATGGAGTCATGTACCACCCACACACCCATAACATACGCACAACCACACACATCCTCAGGCGCACACACACACATAACATACAGAACCACATACATCCCCAGGTGCACGTGAGCACACACAAACACACAGTCATGTACAACACACGTCCCCAGGTGCGCGCGTGCACACACACAAGTCTTACACACTTTGGCGTTATTCTAAATCAATTTACAATTGAGGGTCACAGTGTCCATTGTTTTATCCACTCAGAAGGTCCTGACTTTGGAGCGTGAAGCAGGAGCTCTCCTCTCTGGAGATGGTCTTTACCAATTACAGTCTCAGTAGAGCCAACATAACTGCTCTGGACCTTTGGAAGTGCAGGCCAGAGCATACCTGGGAGCTCACATCCTGTACATGTAAACATGTTAAGTGCAGTAGGTTCTAAAGTCCTGCCTTTACAAATATACGTTCATTATAAGGGGGAAGACCAGGTTCAAATTTAGAATTCCAAGACACAGGGGAGTCCGGCAAAGAAAGTGAGCGTGTGGGGAGAGCTGATTCCCAGTCTCTGACCACTAGCCTGATCCTTTTCTTCCCAATGCTGGGTCCATCCCTTGCCACAAGTGGCCTTGGATGTTCACAGGGGGACACTCAAAACTCACATTCGGGATCTGCTCATACCCTCCATACATACAGCTGCCCTTTGGCCTCTCTGTGAGTCCTGGGAATCTGAGCTTCCGGGAGAGCCGGTGCAGGCACTAGGAATGGGTCAGGGGCTGCTGAGACAGGGCATCTGGGGTCCTGGGCTTCTAGAGCATGGGATGGAGCCAATGACCCTGCCCCCTTGGCCCTGCTGACTCCACCCCATGGAGGGCATGGCCAGAGGAAGTGTCAGGGCCAGAGGGACCCTCTGCAGTGCAGGACCCAGGGCAGCGGGCCCCCTTGCCGTGGTCTAAGAGCAGAAGGCCTAAGGAAAGATCTGAAGAGGCTGTAAGGTATCTTCATTCCCATTAATTAAACAAAAATAAAAGCATACCACAGGCGTGAGTGGAAAGGGATTTGTTAGAACAAGGGAAGGCACTTGCCAAGGTCTGGCCATAGAGGGCTGGTGGGTTTGTCAGGTTGATGAGGAACCAAGAGGCTGTTAGTCCCTTCTGGGTCTAAACACCTCTTGAATTCCTCCGGGTGACACTGAAATGCAGTGAGACACGGAACTCTCTTAAGTTGTTAAAATCTTCATGGTGAACCATTCAACTCTCTCCTCATTCTTGGCTGCGAAAGCACGATAAACACAGGCCAGAAACTCATCAGCCTGTTGGTTGGTTCACTATCCGTCTGGCGCCTCCTCTTGTAGGAGCCTTTATCACATCACCCAGGGCTGACCCGGCTCAGGATTATAGCTGATTTTCCGCAGGTGGCATCACTTGCTAGTGACATGAAGCAGGCACATTAGCCACCTCCCAAACACTGAGGCTCCTCCTGGGAGGAGCCTTCAGACCCCCAATCCAGCCTCTACACCACGATGTTCCTTAGTGTCACTACCGGTTTGCTGCCTTGGCCTCTAGCTTTGACCAGATCCTCGCCAGATTGTCGATAAATATCACCCATATACCACATCTAAGCTTGCGGTCCAGATGTGACCATGGTTCTTATTTTCTTCCCATCGATGGATTGTTTGATCTTTGTGTAATCATGTCGACAGCAAGGCCAGTACAGCCCTCTTGAGGCCTCCCCGAGCCGCCTCTGTGTATAACTGTCCTAGCACCCCAGGGGATCGGGTCTGAAGCCTGGCACTCAGACACGAGGATGTCAGCTGGAGAGACAGGAATCCACTCCTGCTGTGGCTTCTGCTGTGGCTCAATGTGGCCATAAAAACGGATCCCACAGGCCCTGACGTCACTTGACTCACTGCAGGGATGCTCCCACACTGCCGCGTTCCCCCAGAGACTGAGGGCTTTCTGCTTGTTCCGGAAGGCCCCACCCCTGAGGGGACACTGGGTCCAGTGGAGCGTCCAGCCTGCTTCCCCGCCAGCCCTTAGGGCCTTTGTGGGGCCTGGAACATCAACTAACCTCCCCTTAGGGACCCCTTTGTCCTTTGCAGCCAACAGACCTAGGTCATAAGCACTTTAACTCACCTGAGGGTGTTTTCCTCACTTCAGGGGCAGTGAGGACTGGGCTTCTTCACACTCCAAGTGCCCCCGGTCTGGATGCAGACAGTCTGGCTCTCCCCCCAGTCCTGCAGGTTCCGGCCACACCTCCTGCTGGTCACGGAGTCTGTGCTGTATTCTCTTCCAGGACAACAGGTGCACTCTGCCCCCCGCCCTGTCCCCACCAGCAGTGGCAGAGGTGGAGGACAGGCGGGTGAGCTTGGGCCTGAGACACTGCCCTGAAATCAGTGCCCCAGAGGCCGCTGGTGACTAGAGGGACCACGGGGAAGAAGGCAGCATGGGATGGGAGGGGGAGGAAGGTTCAGGATAACGAGATGAAAAGGGGAACAGATAGCACCGTGAGGACCTCGACCATGAAAGGGAAGAAGATAGACAGTGACAGCTGGAGCGGTGTTGGCGTTAAAAGCTGCGGGCATTCTCATTTAATTTTATTAATTACCATTACATATAGTGACATATTTTTATTTGATTAAAGATTAGGTGCCATGTCATATAACAGGATATAGTATATTATTTATTAAATAATACATAATAGTAGATATACTAGCATGTTATGTTCTGTTTATTTATTATCAGATAGTATATAATACATATGTAGTTATTTATATACATAATATATAATTCATGCATCTATATAATATATAACACATAACAATGTAGGATTATGAATATTATATTTGATAACAAGATTACATAACAATAATGATGTAATATTATCCATTGTATATCTTGGCTCATGACACATTCTCACCTTAGGTGCCTGTCAGAAGTATTTATGTATTAAAATTAATATTATAAGAAACAGTTGTGAACCTGTCACCCAGCACCAGAACAGGACTATTGACAGTGACATACTGTGTCCTATCCTGCCCTAGGCCTCTTCTCACAGGAAGTAACCAGCATCCTGAATCCTGGCTTACACTTGCCTTGTGTTACTGTCACACACACAACATTTAAGATCAGTTAAAACAAATGAACTGCAGGTACATGCAACGAAGTGGATGCATCATACACCCTATGTTAAATTGAAAAAGTAAGCCCAAGAAGGTAGCCTATAGTGTGCTAAGCTTTTAACTGTGTATATATATGTCAACTAAACTCACTAAATTAAGAACAACTACAGCTAGAGTCCAGGTGGGAGAGGGACAGATAAAAGGTGAGGTGAGCAGATTTGCTGCAGGTGAGCGAGTTCCCTTCAAGTAACATGTCATTCTCTCTGAAGCAGGAGGCAAGGCCATCTGCTGGGAGTCAGGGAAGAGACAGAGGGAAGCTTAGAGGTGTGCAGAGAGCATAGAATTTTGACACCACTGTGTGGCAAGTGGGGAAATGTGCTCACTAGAGAAATCCTGGAGGATTGCCTGGCAGTGGCAACATGCTGGGCATTGATTTGTAGTCTTAGAAATCTGTGCTGGGAGAGCCTGCTGCCTGCAGGCTCAGAACAAATAGAGCTGGGTGAACCGAGATGGAAGTCATCCTGGTGAGGAAATGAAAAGATCAAGGGTCAAGGGAGTTTTGTTTGTCATAAAGAGAGTGCTGACTGTGGATGCAGAGCTGGAAGGTGGGGAAGTGGAAGTAAGAGGAACGTGGACAGGTAGGAAAGCAGAGGAGTCAGTGCATGATGCCCCAGTGAGGGTGAAGGAGGGCCAACGAGGCTGGTGGAGAAGCAGCTGGATGGCTAGAGTTGGGCACATAAAGGAGAGAGGCTGGACCTGGGGTGGAGACACGCCCGGGTATGAGCCCGGGGGTAGGGTGAATGGGAGGTGTCTGGCTCAGGCTGACGGAGAAGAAGACCCTACAATGACCATACTGGGTGGTGGAGGGAGAATCAACATTGACGTCTTGATGGTAGGCGGTGAGGCAATACAGAGTTGGTGGTCCAGCTGCTCCTGACTGAGGCAGATGAGCAGGGAGGCCAGGGTGGCAGGCACTGCTAGGAATGGACTGGGTTTTCCAGGTGTTCCCAAGAGAGGAGGAGAAATCACCTCATGGGGGAAAGTGAGCACAAGGAGGTCAACCCAGGCTCCTGATCAAACGGAGAGTGTGAGGGGGCAAATCGTCAACTCCAGAGATGGTGGCCTAGGAAGCAGGGACCATGGGTGAAGTGAGGGGACACTCAGAGAAGAGAGAGAGATGAGTCTTCTGGGTGTAGGGGGAAGAGAGGCCCCAGGACAAAGGAGCACAGGGGCACAGTGATGAGGATGGACTGGCTCTGTTGTGACACTGCAGGAATGGCTGGATCTTTGTCCTGAGGGCTTAGTTTGGGGGGGCTACTGGCCTCATGAGGGCCCCCCTCTCAGCAGCCTGGACAGATGCTCCCGCTCCTGATAGCTCTGTGGCCACCACTGTTCCCGGAAGGGCTCTGCCTCCATCTTCTATCAGACATTCCTGCCCAGTCCCCGACTGCCAGTGAGGGAGCCTGGGCCTCAGAGCCGTTTGCCGTGGAGGGACACAGGCTCCTTGGAGAAGCAGGCTGATCTTATTTTTCTCCGTAACCCACGGCCTAGCAAAGCGCCAGCCTATGGGTGGGCCATTCAGGGGCTCGGATACTTCTTAAATTAACTCAAAGCAGTAGAATAGCAGAGCTGGAGGAAGTGACCACTGAGCTCACAGAGTTCACTGCCCACACCCCCATTCTACAGATGAAGAAACAGAGGCCAAGCAGCCAAGGTCATGCTGCTCTTTAATGCTGGCCTCTGTTGGGCATACCAAGTGATGAGCTGCACTGAAGGGCCTGAGAGGGGGCTCTGGGGTCAGACAGCTTGGGTTCAAGTCCCACCCCTGCCATTTACTAGCTGTGTGATTAATGACTGTCCTTCCTGTAAAGTGCCACCTCATTTGTTTGTCATGAACACAGAGTTCCTTGAACAGCAGGACAGAATTCTTTAAAGGTTTGCTGTTGCTTTTGTTACTATTATCACCAAGTGAACCCTGAAATGAAGAACAAAGACAGCAAGATTTTTTATTTTAAAAGATTTTAAAATACGATGATGACTGTTTGATTTAATCTATTCAAGTTTGCATTTGACCATTATTAACAACTGCACAATGGATGACTTTTGAGGAAATGTTACTTCATGTCTTTAATTCTCACTAACTACACAGGCTATTCAACAGGAAGCAATTTTTTTTCCAGGAAGAGGGACAAAAAGTTAACAATATCTCTGTACCTCTCGGTTCCCAGTGAGTTGGTTGTGATCTGTCAACCCAACTTTGGGGAAATGCCCTCTCCTCCTGGGCTCGCTGCACTGCCACGTGGCCTCCAGGGGGCGATTTACCCCCACACGAATCCAGTATCTTGGTTCATATCTTTGCTTCAGATCCCTCAAGGACTGCCCATGCACCAGGGCCCCATCTGCCCCGCCAGTCTCACCTGCTGGCCTCCAGGAAACTATCCTGGGTCTCAACCATCCTCTGTTCCTATGCCCGCCCCACTACTCTTCATTTTGTCCTTCAAGTGTGGGCTCCTGTGGCTTGCCACCAAGCAGGGGTCTCCCAGTCCTCCACCTTGGGGAACTGCATCGTCCTGCACAGTGCCTAGCGAAACTGTGTGGAGGCCGGAAGAATACAGAACAACAGGTGCTCAGAGGGGCTGCCTTTCCCACTGCAGGGGCCCTGGAGAGCTTTCTCCCAGCTGGTTATTCACAGGCGCTGAAGCTGTGGAATCTCGATCTTACCAATTTAAAGGGCATCATCACTAATTACAAAAGAAATCATTTTTTCAGTAGCAAAAGGAGAAAAGACTTTGTGCCCCATGCCCCCATCTTTCTTCCTCCGCCTTCAGAGGTGATTCTCACTCTCTGGGCAAGGGTAGAAAGCAACAAACAGAATATTATTTTTCAATGATTCTTCTTTCCCACTCTGAAGATTGCATCCCAAGACTGATGAAGGCTAGGATGGTTTGGCTTCCCTGTACTGAGTATTCAGAGGCTCAGGGTGGAGGGGGTTAGGGAGATAATTCAGCATTATGGAACCAAACAGAGACATTAAAAGGTTCTACTCTAAACAGAAAGGAAGCAGGATGCTATAGAAATGGGAAAACCATCATTGGAAATGAAATAACGAGTTACAAGACAATAAACATGAAGATGTAAAAAAGAAAAAGTATATCAAAATACAAAAAGGTGGGAAAGGGAGATGGTAGCAAGAAAAGATAGATTTTTTTCTCTTTCTTTTTCCTTTTTCTCATTATTCTTAGGATGTGTTGGAGCCTACGTGATTATCAGTCTAAAGGAAATAGATATGATAATGGGTTGATATACTTGAAAAATAGGGTAACCACAAATCGAAAGCATATAATAGAGTTGAAAAAAAAAAAACCAAAAAAGAAACAAACTCTAAATGGCTTAAAGACTTAAACATTAGACAAGACGCTAAAAAACTCTCAGAAGAAAACATAGGCAAAACATTATTTGACATATATCTCAGCAGTGTTTTCCTAGGGCAATCCACCCAAGCAACAGAAAATAAAAGCCAAAATAAACAAATGGGACCTAGTTACACCTATCAGCTATTTCAAAGCAATAGAAACCATAAGCAAAATGAAAAGACAACCTATGGAATGTGAGAAAATATTTGCAAAAGATGAGACTGAACATGGCTTAACTTGTAGACTATAAAAATAGTTCATACAACTTAATAAGAAAAAAAAATAAACAACCCAATCCAAAAATGGGCAGAACAACTAAACAAGCAATTCTCCAATGAAGATATACAAATGGCCAATAGGCATATGAAAAAAAGGCACAACATCGCTAATTATCTTAGAAATGCAAATCAAAACTACAATAAGTTATCATCTCACACTACTCAGAATGGCCACCATTCAAACATCCACTCACCATAGATGCTGGAGAGGCTTGGAGAAAAGGGAACCCTCCTACATTATTGCTGGGAATGTAGTTTGGTGAAGCCAATGTGGAAAACAATATGGAGATACCACAAAAGACTAAAAAAAGACATCATTTGATCCAGCAATCCCACTCCTGGGCATATATCCAGAGGGAACCTTAATTTCAAAATATACCTGCACCCCAATGTTCACAGCAGCATTGTTTTCAATGACCAAGACATAGAAGCAACCTAAACGCCCACTGACAAATGACTGGATAAAGATGTAGTATTTAGATATAAAAGAATATTACACAGTTGTAACAAAGAAGGAAATAATGCCATTTACAGCAACATGGATGGACTTGGAGATTATCACACTAAAGTGAAATAACTCAGACAGAGAAAGACAAGTAACATATGATACCACTTATATGTGGAATTTTTAAAAAAGATACAAATAAACTTATTTACAAAACAAAAACAGACTCACAGACTTAGGAAACAAACTTAGGAGTTTGGGATTAACAATTACAAACTACTATATGTAAAACAGACAAACAGCAAGGATTCACTGTAGAACACAGGGGAAAATGTTCAGTATCTTGCAACCTATAATGGAAAAGAACCTGAAAAAGAATAGACTATGTATATGTACAACTGAATCACTATGCTGTATACCTGAAACTAACAAAACAGCTGTATATCTGAAACTAACTAAACATTGTAAATCAACCACATTTCAATTAAAAAAAAAGATAAGCTCTAAATAGCTGTATTCAAAGAAAATCTTCAAATCTTACCTCCTACAAAAAGTAAAATGGGAAGCTTGAGCAGGACCAAATTATACTGAATGAGAGGTTACATACCTTCTCCAGCACGTGGCCCATGGTACACATACATCGTGTTTTCCTTCAGGTAAGAATGGCCCTTACTGCCCAGGGAGCGAGTCCTGCTGGGACAAGGCCTCTGTGGCAGTGGCCTCCTTGTCACCGCTCCATCTCACCAGAAGGCCAGGGTTTTCAGAGGGGAGGGAACACAGAGCTCATACACTTCAGATATATTTCCTGAGAAAAACTGTGGAAAGACCAAATTCACCTGCAGTGCAGGAAACATGAGCACGGCCCCTAAGCAGACTGACAAACCCGAAGCAAGACGGCCCGATGTTCACATCGGAACCAGAACAAAAACCGTCTGGCCCCAGTTAAACGATCACCATCTCACCTGCAATGAACTGTTCGTACTCATTGTCAGGGATGTTTCTGTTGAGACTTGAGAGATCAAAAAAGTCAGACCAGGGAATCCGGACCTGGTGGATGTCCAGGCTCTGCTAATGGTAGAGGCGGCCCCAAGGGGGTATCACCAGCACCGACTCTTCCATTTTCAGCAGGGTCTTCAGGAGGAAGGCGATGTGGATACAGACGCCCCTACGGAGGCTGAAGCCCTCCGGAGGGTTGACATAACACAGAAGGTACCTGGCAGGGAGCAAAGGAGAGCGGGTCTTCAGAGCCAGGTCTCTGCACAGGAATCCCGGCTTAGATAGAACAGATACAATGGGAATCTCTGCACAGCACATGGCCTAGACTCAAGACACGTTCAGCAGCTTCTGGTTTGTATAGTGGAGGCACTGCCCACCGATCTCTGTGTGGCCAATTATTTCGAGTCCGGGAGCACATGCAGAAGACATCTTGGCATCTGTCTATCAACGCTAAGCACCTGACTAGTACCTGAGCACCCGTTCTCCAGGGAATCTCAAACTTCTTGGCCTAAAGACCCCTGTACACTCTTAAATACTGAGGACTTCAAAAGGCTGCTGTTTATGTGGGTTAAATCTATCAATAGTTCCTGTGTTAGAAGTTAAATAAGAACTTTAAAAAATGCTTATGAGTTCACTTAAAAATAATAACAACCTACTACATGATACCATTAATACTCTTAAGCAAAAAATAAGTATATTTTTCTAAACAAAAATCATTAATGAGAGGAATAGCAGTGATTTTAATTTCTGAGAATCTCTTTTGGACTGGTGAGAGCTTAATTCTATCTGCCTCTACATTACCTGTTTTGTGATATCACAGACTAGGTTTTCCCTGGAAAACCCCACAGGAAACTCGGGAGTGCAAGAGTGTGCAAAAGGCAGGTGACTTCCCGGCGTTCCTACGAAAATAGTCTTGCATCTCAGGGGCCTCGGACTCACTTTGATAACTGCTGCCCTACCCTAGGCGAGACTCTCCTACACAAGAGCCAGGCAAGTGTCCTGGCTTCTTTAATGAGTTACCGCAGCAACACCCCTCCCTTCTCTGTGTTAATGTTTCCCACAACCTCCATTACTGCAGATGAGGATGTAATCCTCAACTGAGGCCTCTAATCCCAGAAGACTACCAACCTTGAAAGGGAGGGCCCATCTACCATCTCTACACCCCGCACAGTCTATTTTGAGTCAAGCCCTAGATAACTGCTAATTGACACTGACCCTTGTCTTATTCCTGAGTTTTAGCGAAGGAGCCAACATCTGGATGGAACTGAAATTTCCCTGCTGATATACAAGGCTGATAAACCACCCTATTCCAACATCTGATTCTGGGGCTCTTCAAAACGCGGGTAAGGCCCCGCTTCATAAAAGACGGGTCCTCCACCTGCCCTTCCCAGGGGTTCTGGGAGGCCGCGGCCACGCAGGGCTACCCGGAGTCGCGGTCCAAGCCCCAGAGCCCGAGGGGGAGGAAAGCCGGAGGCTGTGCCCCAGCCCTGTCCCCCCCGCCCCAACCACAGCCCTCCCCGGCCGCCACACCAACCCGGATCCCACCCCGGTCCATGTCCACTGGCCCCGCCAACGGCGCTGCCGTACGTTTACCGTCTGTGAGACGCCGCCCCAGAAAGGATGTCGGCCGCCGACTGACGCGGCCAGAACTAGTGGCCCGGCCAAGCAAGCCGCCATCCCCAGCAGCAAACACCGCCATGGTCCCGGGCAGCTGCACACTTCCGGAGCCCGCTGCCTGCCCCAGAAGCGCACGCCAGCCCGCGAGGAGCGCGGCGTCTTTATCCATGGCAACGCCGCGGGGCCCTCCCCTAGCGCTTGCGTCTGCGTCCTCCCGAGGCTAGACGTGCGAGAGCAGAACTTTCGGAGCCAATGGGAGCAAGGGCGCGGCCAGGACGGGGGTGGGGGGAGGCTTATGGGGCAGCTGGGTGGGGCCGGGGCGGGCGGGGCCGCGCGGAGGTCCTCAGCTGCAGGTGGCACCGGCCGGAGGCTGGGGCAATGCTGCCAACAGTGGGCGGGGCGGCGGGGCGGCGGGGCGGCGGGGTGGGGGCACCCTCACCTGTCCTTGTGCGGGGCTCAGCCAGGGCTCCGCGGCCTCCGCTTGCACCGGAAGTGGACCCAGGCTACCGGTGGGCAAGATAGAGGACTGAGCCCAGGTAGGCACGGCTGGCCAGGTAGGGCACCTGAAGTGCAGATCCGCCAGGCCGGCTGCCGGCCTTGAATACGCGCTGCTAGGCAGTTTCCAAGAAGACGGGATCTGTCCCAAGAGGGGAGGTAGGGCAGGGTGCCAGATGCCTGGTTGGGTGCGGTCTTACAGGAGAGCCACGTTGAGAGGGTGCAGAGCAGCCCCTGTGTTGGCGGGGCTAGGAATTTGGGGTATAGGGTGGGGATGATGTGTGCCATTCCCTGTGGTCTCCCAAAGAACTCGCACCCCCAAGCAAAGGACCCTGCTCCCTCCACCCTTCACTGCATCCCCTGCCTTCCCCAGCACCACCGCCCCTGCCCCCGGAGGGTCCCATGACCTCTCCCCACACCAGGCACCGTCCCTGTTACAGGTACTTATCTCCTGGTGGTTCCAGCCCAAGGGTGGGGGCTGTATCTGACCAGTTAGGATGCCTGGAGCCTTTGTATGAAACCTCAGACTATAATGCAGGCGTGCACAGAGGCCCCTCAAACAGGATTCCCTGCATTCCCTCCCCACCACGCACCCACAGCGCAGCTGCCACACCAGGCCAAGCCTGCTGGAGGACCGCTGTTCCCTCTCCACCTGTCCCTGATCAAGAGTGCACCGCCCACACTGCTGGGTATTTAGTGGGCCTTAGAAGAGCAGCTGGTATTTTCATGGACAAATATTTGCTCTTTTGGGAAGAGTTGAGTGCAAAGGGATGTAGGGTATGCCTTTTCTGTTGTCCTGGAACTGGTGACTAGGATGCAAACTTAAGTCAAAGCAGTTTTTAGAGAGAGCCGCAATATATCTTACCCAAAGATCACTGTTCCCCTACAAAGGCAACACCACCTGGCGGGTGGGGTCCTGGTCCCTCTTTCTGGAGGTTGGGCTTTGCACCCTCCAGCTGGGACAGAGCCCGAAACAGCTCTGAACACGCTCCAACAGGCTTTCCCAGCACAAACTGCCTTTATTTTGAATCTGGCTGAAGGAAGCAGCTGAGAAATCTGGGTAAATCTTCCTGGGTGTAACCATGCCTTTTGTGCTGAATGAAAGAGCGGCTCTCCACATGCTAACAGCTTAGAACTGAATGTGTGTCGAAGCCTTCATGCATGTAGCATGTTGGGAACAGCGTTTCATGGTGAGGGGAACTCTATAACTTACATGTGTATGGGGAAGCCCTCACTCCAACAGGGTTTTCCTGCACAAACTGCCTTTATTTCGAAATTGGCTCTTGCTGAGAAATCTTGGTAAGTGTTCTTAAGTGTAGCCATGCCCATTATGCAGGATGAAAGAGCGGCTCTACACTTTTTCACATCTCAGAGATGAATGTGTGTTGAAGCCGTCATTCATGTAGCGTGTTGGGAACACAGAATTTAGTGGTGAGAACTATGTAAATTACATGTCTATGATGAAGCACTCTCTCGAGCCGGGTATTCCAGTGCATACTGCCTTTATTTCGAAACTGGCTTCTCAGAAGCCTGTGGTCTCCACTGCAGGTCTGTCTCCAAACCCAGGGCCAGCATGGTAACTCTGCTCCCCCTGTCTATTCTGGAAGTTCTAGGTGTCCTCCATGGCCCTTCCACCATTATGTTTTTGGAAAACCCCGCAGATGGAATGGGCCTGAGAACAGGAGAGCTGGATGCCAGAAGCCACTGCCCAGTGTGAGGCTCCTGGGAGGGGCATCTCCTCTCCGTGGGCTCTGATCTAACCTCCCCTCTCCCCCACCCCCACCCCTCTCCTCCTGCATTTCCTGATTGATCCCTGGATAATGGTCCATACCAGGAATGACCTGGGAGAGGTTTTATGAGTCTTTAAGTGGAAAAAAAAAAGAAATCTTTAGACAAGTTACTGAAAGTAACTTCCAGCTTTACCGGGAAAGACCTCATTCCAATGTTTAAGGCTAGTTGACAGGGTGTCAAATTGCTTAACCACTCACATCTGAGCAAGTGCTACCTCTCTCTCCAGCTCCCCGCAGCATCCACCTGTGGCAACTTGGCCAAAAGAAGGCAAGAAAGCTCTTTCCCCTCGCCAGCACCAGCGTGGCTTTGGAGTCAGTGGAGGCTGAGAGAAAGAGCCCCGCCCTGAGGTTTGAGGGGCCTCCAGCCACAGCCAGAGGAGCGGGGGTTTTCAGAGTGGCCCAGCAGGGAAACCAGGCAAGGCCACCTGGCCCAAGTCTTCCCTGCCCAGAGAGCCCCATGAACTGCTTTGGGCCACACTCCCCGTTTGGGCCCCCTGCAAAAAGTTACCACGGGAGCCACACCTGAGAATGCAGAAGGACAGCCCTTTAGCCTGGGGTCCCAGCAGGTGTGTCCTGTGAGACCTGTGGCCACATAAGTTCCTTGTCTCTCCAGGTCACTGAAGGGACTGTGCTGGGCATCTTGGTGGTCAGGGACATGGGAACACCTCTAAACTCTGAAGAAGGACAGAGAGACTCTTCCTGGAAGCAAGGATTCCAGGGAGACACCTTGCCCAGAACTGGGGGACTGTGTCCTGAGTAGACCCCTGGGAGGCAATGTGGGGCTGTGGGGTCCTCTTCTGAGAAGGGAGCAGGTGAGTTTTCCGGGGGTGGGGTCCTGCTTTGTCCAGACATGTCCTTGTGTAAGACTCATTTACAAACACCTCCAAGTCCACCTAGGGGTGGCCCCAGAGGTGGGGGTAGAGGAGGAGAGTGAAGGGTGCAGACTTAGGGCCCCCTGAGCCACCCAGGGAGCCAAGGGTCAGTGGGAACATCTTGGGAGTCTAGTGCAGGGGTGGAGGACGAGCACTAAGAACATGCCAAGTCATGCAATAAAGTGACCCATGACCACGAGACACAGGTGGCCGTACACCAAAAGAGGCAGATAGAAATTTAGACCCAGGATCTGAGAACCTTGAGAGGGGCTGGAGGGTCCCAGGAACCCTCAGGAACAGCTCTTCTAGGGGCACAGACATCCCAATACACACATTTCTCATGGAAGCTTTTTGGGGTGCAGAGTGAGTTACCAGGTTCCTGAACTTAGTATGGAATCACGGTTCCTGGCAATAAATTGCTGTCATTTGTCCCTGGACATGCACAGGGGAGCTGACTGCTGTGGGGGTCACTGCAGGACTAGAATCTTCTGGTGTCTGCTCTGTGACCACAGAAACCCAGGGGGATTTCTCAACAGGAGAACCTGGAGACCATGCCTGCAAGGACCACCCTCATGGGATGGCCAAGGAGCTCGTGGTACCCAGGTCACCAAGTGACGAAGTTGTGAGGTTGCCTGGGGAATCGTGGGGGCATGTAGATTTCTGAGGTCAGCACGTGGGCCCAGCACTGCTGGATGGTCTGCACAAAGAGGGGCCTGCCCTCCTGATGATGGCTCTTAACATCTGCAGGGAAACTGCTCCCAGGGCTCCTGGAGGTCCATATTGAGAGTGTCCTGCCAGCCTTGTGGGGTCACCTTCCCCTGATGCAGAAGCAGACCTCTCTCCCTTGAGGCCCAGGGGACACCTGGCTCAGGTGCCACCTGTGTGCCCTGGACACGCAGAGCCCCAGAGCTCTGGCACAGCCTGGGGTGTGGTGGTGTCCGGGCAAGAAAGGCCCTGGGAAGGGGGTCATTCAAGGGCAGAGGCCACTCTGCAGGGATGCTGGACCTGGCAGCAATGCACTGCTTCAGTACTCCCTTGGGTTGGGTCTCCAACCTGTGGGATGGAAGGGCCACTCCTTCCTGTGTTGCAGTCGGGGGAACTAGATCCATCGTCAAGGTCAGCCCTGAAAGTGGAGGCTGCGCTACCTCCATTCCTGGAAAGAAAATCAGTCCCCTCCAGTCCAGGTGATTCAGAAAGTCATTCAGCAATGTTCGGGGCCCCCACTTTAGGCTTTGAATTAGAGCTGAGCGGCTTAGGAGGCCAGATCCCTGACCGTGGCTCCAGGAGCAGGTTTTCTGCTGGGGGACAGGATCCTCACAAACACCTGTGTCTTTGTGGGACACTCCCCTCTGACAAGCTGGGAGGCAGGGTGCAGTTGTGGGAAATCGTGTTTACATGAGCAGAGGGCCACCATGTGGTGGGGGCACAGGAGACTGTGAGAATGAGTCCCACAGCCTTTCTGGAATCAAAAAACTGGCAAATGTGAAAAAGTGCATAATTTGTTTTATTGAACAGGCTGCTTATGTACGTTTGGAGGACCAGGTTCAAGGACTCAGCATCCCTCCAGGACAATAGCCTCAAGAGAAGAACAGACAGAGCAGGAGGAGATCTGGGGTTTCTCCCAGGAATGAGGTGGAACAGGGATTTCTGCAGATTTGCAAGGAGTCCCCGACCACTGAGCATGGGGTTACAGCCCCACGAGACCCCTGTCATGTTTGGCTTGGGCTCTGGTTCTGGCCTGCTCATGTATTCTTCCAGCAGAGTTCCAGAAACTCAGAGGGTGGACTTAGAGGGGCTGCGTTTGGAACCTAGTGAGGAGTTGGAGGGTCCTTTATATTGAGTCCCTTCATCCTAATCACCGTAGCTGAAGCCCAACACCCCCCAGGCCCCCATGGTTGCCGTGGAGGGAGAACAAGCCTGGCAGGCGACCTAGGGGTCCCACTACTGTGTCCTTCCCTTGTCTTCGTTCCCTTTCACCCCGGAAGGTGTGATTGTCTCGTGTCATGGTGGCCTCCAAAATGTCCCTCCCAGTAATCTCTCTTCTCCATCAGGTGGGGTTCCCAACCCCGCTCAGCCTTCTCTGCATGGATGCTGAAGGACCAGGCCCACCTGAAGTTCTGAGCTCGAGCAGTAAGGTGGAAACAAAGAAACCAATGGAAAAAAGAAGCAAGTGATTGTGGCAAAGCTCCCCACCACAGAGAAGCTGCCCTGAGTGGAAGGGAGAGTGTGGGCATGCCCGTTTGTTTCCTATCTCCCAGTGCTCTTAGCTTTCTTATTGCCTACCTGCATGGTTACAACAAAATGATCTGCAAAACTGAAAATATTTACTCTCTTGCTTTTACAGAAAAGGCTGGCCAGCCTCTGGTCCGGTACCAGGCAAGAGATTGGAGTTCCTTTCCAGTTTGGAAACATCTTGGCAGGCCCAGGTTTGCAAAGGTCTTTAAGAGTAGTTACGGAGTTTTGCTTTTAAACTTTTTTACGGCTGTATATACTTGTGAGATGTGGTTGTGATGTATAATTCTGAGCCGGGATTTTCTCAAACTGTTTCTCACTTCTTATACCAGACATTCCTAAATTCCAAGTGGAACTGCATATTAAGGAAGCCATGGAATTTAGCAAAAGGATACAGATCTCATTTCCTTTTAAGCATCGGTGTACCTCCATCATGGCAGTATTTGTTATGTGTTATTGATAGGGGAACTAAGTAGTAAACAGATTAATAGAAAATAGGGGATTTTAGGTACACAGGTTCATCTTTTCAACATTGTTTGTAATATTTGCAGTTTAAGATGACCATTCCTGAGAAACAGGCAGCCTCTTAGAATGAAATAGCATTTCCTCTGAACCATAATTAATTTTTATTTTGTAGACAGCAGGAAGGGTAATAACACGTCACACATTTGGGGACGTCAAAGAGAAAATGTAACTTTCTGGGAGCGCACTCCCCCGCCTCCCCCTGCCCTTTTTACTGTCCCATTCTCCCTGGAAGGCTCTTTCTTATCTTCTGCTCATGGCTCCAGTAACTCTTTCTTCCTCCTTGTTCCTCAGCTGGTAAGGTTAGTTTTCTACTTTGAACAAGCAAACAAGCCAACAGAAGAGAAATTCCACAAGCAACTCCCAGCACATCCGCTCGCCTTCTGATGTCTGTGACCTCACTCTCGGTGCCCCACCGCTTATTAAAAGTGGCATCGAAAGCCAGTTCCTCCAAAAGTCCCCGAGGCCCCATCCCTCCCATCTTCTCTGGGTTGTCACTCCCAAAACCATCCTCTCTTTCACTGCCTCATCTATTTTGTTCTCCTGCTAGTTGGCACCATCAGTATATAAACGTCCATCCTCTTAAACCAACAGCACTCCTTGACCCTAATTCACCCCCACCAATTGCCACCCTGTGTCTTTGCAGCAAATCTTTAAGGAGTTGTTTAAACTCACTGTCTGCATCTTCTCTTGAGCCATCCCCTTTTACACCCATTCTGGCTTTTCGCCTGATCCCTCGCTCTATGGAAACTGCCCTGTCAAGGCCATCAGTGACCCCATGTTGCTAAATATAGTGGTCAATTTTGACTCCTCATCATGCTTGGCCCCTCGGCAGCATTTGACCCAGCTCTTCCATCCCTCCTACCCCGTGTTCCTGCTTCACTCAACCCCCAGCCCATCTCTCTGTCTGTTTCTGCTTTTGGCCTGCTGGCTGGTCCTTTGCCAATGTCTCCTGTTTTTTCCAAACATATACTGTGGGTGTTCCCCAGGGTGGGTTCCTGGGCCTCTCCTCTCTCTCTCTGCTATTCCTTTGGTGGAAGCAACCCAGCCTTGGAAATTGGCATGCCATCAATTTCTCGATTTCTCCAAAATTCCCTGATTTCCCCTTTCCATCTGAGCCTTTATCCCTGAGACTCACATCACATTCTTTTCCTTTCATTCATCTTGCTTTCACATTCATACATATGTTCTACTATGAAATTACTTTTCCAAATTTTGAATCAGTACATATATATCATGTAAAATGCTCAAATATGTATTATTTCCACTAAGATGCTAATTCTACCTTAGAACATTTCTGCACTTCTGTATTTATGTGAATAAAGCGAATAGTATTTCTACAAGCCTCATAGTTAAACACTGTTAGTTTGGGGCTATTATGTAACATGAAATAATGGTACATCAACATAGTCGTTTTTCATTTATTTTTATGTAACACCGAGATGAGGTTTTTGCCCTGAAGACTGGTTTTATTGAAATTTTACCTACGTTACGGACAGTCAGTTTATGTGAAAGCCCTCATTTCTCCCCTTTTTGATATATGCTCCATTTGGCTATATATAACATATAACTTGGCATGAAACAAAATTCCCAAATCATTCACATAATACAATTAATATGTTTAATTATATTTTTTAAATGTTAAAAAGAAAAAGAAAACAGATTCCTCTACCTATTAGGCACTTCTGTGGCAATATGTAACACACCCCTTAACCATGACATTGAAGAACTGAGCTGATACCAACCCCTTTCCACCTGCTCAGCCCCACCTTTTCCCATCCCCTTTCCCATCCGGAGAGGACATCCCTCCCATTGTCCAGGCCCAGATGTTGGAACCATGTCCTTTCTCTCTCTTTCTTTTACACTCACAGACAGCAAATCCAGCTTGTTAGAAAATTCTGGATATTCTGTCTTAATTAAATACCTGCTCTCTGCTCCCCGCCCTCCTAAGAGCCACCTTCAGCCTTTCCTGGATACCAATAGCCTTCTGTTTCCATCTTTGCTTTCCTACAATCTCTCATCCACACAGAGTCAGAGGGAGCCTGTAAAAACATACATTGGGGGTGGTGGGTGTTGCTCAGTGGTAGGGCGCATGCTTAGCATGCTTGAGATCCTGGGTTCAATCACCAGCACATTCATTAAAATAAATAAATTACTTCCCCCCAAAAAACACAAACACAAAAGCATAAGTTGGACTACATCTCCCCTCCCCTCAAAACTCACTAAACGGGTCACCATGTCATTAGGAGCCAAAGTCGTCACAAAGGCCTCAGGACCTGGCGTGCTCTGCCTCTCTGCCCACACTCTCCCCCTCACTCTGGGGGCCTCTGGCTCCGGCTCTTCCTTCTTCCTCCGGATCTATTCTGCTTCAAGTTCATTACTCCGTGAGATCTGCCAGGATTGCCTTATTCTCTCCTGCCTGCCTCCCACCCCACCGCCATCACCCGAGTTTGCTCATATCACTCTTTTTTAAAAATTTTTCCAAACTCTTGCTACCCCAACATGCTGCCTGTTTCCTCTGCTAAAATTCTGAGCCCCCAGTGATGGGGAGTCATGTCTATTTTGTTGACTGATAAAGCCCGAGAGCCTTGGGAACGGTCTAGTTAGGAGATTCCCGTATGTAGTAGGAGCTTATACACATTTGCTGAATGAATGTAGATGCCCTGGTCCAATCCGATGGAGCACTTCTGTGACGTGCTCAAAGAATAACTCTCCTTTCCACCTGAGAGGGGGTGACAACTTCCCTGGTGATTAAAGGCAAGAATTTTTTGCTTTATGCTGTTAACCTTAGGCGGGGAGACTGGGGGATCTTCATATATATTTTTAAATTTGGTTCACTCTGCAGTTGGTCTTTGGTCTCTGTATAATTTTGAGAAACTCTTTATGAGTGATCATTCTTTGATCAGATTGAACAGGTTCCAGGGGGAAGGACCAAGCCTGTCCCATCAGCCATTCTATGTGTCTTGTCCTGGGACCCAGTGGATGCTCAGCATGTAAGTGAACCGACAGGAGTGAGTGAAGAGATGGGAGCATCTCATTATTGTGGCGGATCTCTGTCCAATGCCTTGAGATTTGGGGAAGGGTTTACGAGTGCAGAAGGGAGAGGTCAGGTCCTCTGTGCTTTTCCTGAGTGCCCTGGCCTTACCCATTCCCCCAGCCCCCTCTGGGCAGCCAAGCCAAGGAGCTGGGCCACCAGGGGTTGTGCTGATCAATAATCCACCTTCACCCCAATTCCGGGGGTAGGTACACATGGTTGTAGACACTGGAGTCAGGTCCTTGGAGGAATTCCTCACCGAACTATGTTTTGGAACTTTTATTTTTCTCTAGAACCTCCAGCTGAAGAAGATTGTTTTAGACACATGAAAGTTGAGGACACCTTCTGTCCCCTCACAACCCAGGTGGGGCTGGGAGTCTGCTGTTTCTATAGCCGGTGGGCTCGTGTTGATTTGGGCATCCCTGTGCCTGAATTCCTGCAGTACACACGGTGGTAAGGTTGGGGGTGCATGGCAGGGAGGGAAGCGGGTTGGGAGACTGTACAGCTGGGCTGATGTTAACCTGGGGTGAGCGGGAGCTTGCTGATGCATGGCATCTCGGGGCAGGGAACTCTCCACACTCAAGAGGGGTTCCCACTCCCGCAGGGTCCCTTTGATCAGGGTGCTGGGCTGTCAGGGGACCACAGGGGTCCCAGTGAGGATTAGGGTGCCTTCAGGCAATGGGAAGTGTGGGGTCCAGTGGCAATTGAATTAACTGTGCACCCAAACCCAGCCCCCACCTCTTTCAGCCTGTTTCCTAATCTGCAAAACTGGAATGTTATTAAACATCTCACGGGGTCATTGATGGGCTGGGACAGACTAGACAGTCAGGAGCTGGAATTCCTCTGTCCCCTGATTGTTTGCCTTCTTTCTGACTATTTGCTCTCACAAGCTCAGTCTCTCTGTCTCTCGCTCTTTCACTTCTAAGTGTCTCTCATGCTCTGGTTTCATTTGATTTCCAACCACCGCCCCTCCCCTCCGCCAAACTCCAGATGAGTGAACTTGATTTCTATGTGTCAGTTCCAAATTCCCAGGAAAGATGCTCTGTCACCTCTGGATCTGCTGTCCAACCCATGAGTTGTGGCCAGAGGAGCGAGTCCTTCTGGGACCAGCAGAGGGTCTCTGCCGAGCCCCCAGCCACCACTGTGGGAGCACATAGCTCTCCGTGGAGGAAGTACTGGCTGTGACCTTGTGTCACTAAGTGTGAATTTATGTCTTCTCTTGAACCACCTTCATCCTCCTAAACAAAGATGAAAATTAAACACTCCCGGGATTTGTGTCATGGAACACTCAGGGTGGGGGCTAATGGGGTTGGAATTTCTGCTGTATTTAAGGGGCTACACTGAATCCCCAACGAGAGCCTACAAAGGGAACAGCACCGGCCCCACCCGGCACTTAGGGCGCTGAGTCTGCGTGACGGTGAGCCAGACTTCTGACCACAGCTCAGGGGTCTGGTCTGACCAATTAGCCTTTGAAACCAACCAGCTTTGGATTCCTCAATCCCACCCTGAGGTTTTACCTGAACCATCAGCTTCTGTATCTCTGAAGACAGATGCTGAGGACCCTTCACGTAAGCCGTTCGCACAGCCCTGTTCAGGCCTTTGTGCTGCACGGTCTGCCCGGCGAGCTGACCGAGGTTGGTATTTTACTGATGTTAGAAGTAGTCTGGTTTCCCGATGTACTGTTTCACTGAACAAGCAACAGAAGCCACTTCTCGCTGATAAAAGCAGAAAAGGGACATAATGAAAAGATACTGGGAGGGTGTGTGGAGTGGCCAGGACCGGAGCCAACCCAGGAGCTGTAGGAGGTGTTAGGGAGCCCCAGGCACCAGGCTGGGAGGGGTGCTACCGGGCCCCCTGCCACCCCAGAAGGGACCCCCCTCCACCCGACCCTCCACCTCACTCACTGCAGGTTCATGTCCCGGCAGGGCCAGGTCACACTGAAGCCCCCAGCACACACCTCAGTTGGGGAGCTGGCCCCGTCTGAGCTGCGGGCGTGCCTGGTGTGGGGAGAGGCCCAGTTAGAGGAAGGCAGTTCCCCTACTGTTCCGAGTTAAGGTGCAAGTCAGTGCCCATCACTCAGGAGAGCCAGGCTGGACGGACCTCATTGTGGTGACTAGGCTGTCTGAGTTCACTTATTACTTTCTACGTTTGAAGGCCCTGGAGGGAGAAAAAGTGAAGGTTCTAGTACTTATTTTGTGTTTCCCACGTACCAGGTGTGGTAAACAAGCCACTTCAGACAAGGCCCGGAGCAACCACGTAAATAGGCCACGGAGCAAGTCGTGCAGTCAGGCCTCTGTGGTCCCGAAACCCGTGTCCCCATCGGCTCCATAGTTACCAGTGGAAACTAGGGGGATTTATGGGACTGTGTGCTCCTGTGAGGGCTGGGATATGTGTGTTTAAGTCCACATCTTCAGAAACTCGGCTAGAACCACAGCCACTGATTGCACGGTGGCAGAGGAAGGGAGGATTCCAGCCTCTGGTCCAGCTCGTGTGGAGCTCAGAAGTTCTTCCTCCTGTCCTGAAAATAACACCAAATCTGAGGGAGCTGCAAACCCACTGCTCTTCTTAGATCCCAGAAGACTGAGGGGGAAAGCTGCTTCCAACCCAGAGAGGTTGCAAAGGGAACAGCGGGCAGGCTTGGAGAGTCACAGCTCCCAAGGCAGAACCTGCTTTTTTAAGAACCCCGGGGGCAGGCAGATTTAACAGGTCCCTGAGGCCAGCAGGAGGCTCAGTGTGGGGAAATCAGAGTGTGACAAGTCCAGGGGGCCAGTCAGAGGGGCCCCATGCTCTTTTTCATGTATTTTACATCCAGGACCATTTCCTGTTCTCAGAATGAAGGTCAGAGGATAACTCCTCATGCTTCCTGCCTGGAGAGGAGAAAATAACTGTATTGAAATACACCCAGAACATTCTGTTTCATTGGGGGAAGTTGTTTTTTGTTTGTTTTTTTAATGAGAAATTATTTTACCAGAGCCTAACCAACCTGGGAGAAGGGAAATCCCTTCTGTGTCACCCAAATTGGGGTGGGGGGAAAGAGACACACTTGTGGAGGTCACAGCTCAGGGCACAGGCTCAATGAGAACTAATCACAGGACTGCAGATGCCCTGCTCTGTCCCGCTCCCCCAACACCTTACCTCCATGTCAGTAGGGCCCGTGTGTAATAACAGGAATAATACTAACAGAAGTAAATGTCTCAGGAGTGTCTAGGGAAAACCCAAAGACAGCGGGGAGATGAAAACAAGGACACACAGGCTGTTTTAGCCTCTCACACCAATAGCTGTAGCAAACTACACACAGCCCAGCCCCAGTAGATAAACAGGCAACCTCACAGAAGAAATTATTTATTTTGGTTCTCTTACCCAGTGCATTCCATGGTGCATCCTCGCCTAGAATTGAGTGGAAGCAAGTCCATCTCAGAAGGGACATAACTGAAGAGGGATGGCTTCCCAGACTCTGAGGGGCAGAGAGAGCACCAGCCTGGGTTAGAGAAAGGTGAGGGGTGGGGTAGGGTGTGGGCTGCCTTCTTCCCCATATAAGGAACCTTCCTGAGGCCAGCACAGTAGGAGGGAGGGCCATGGGGTGGAAGCAGCCAGACTTCATCCTGAGAACTGTTGGGATGCCTCAAAGGGACCATTCAGGTGCCCAAACTGGGCCCTGATTGAGGGAGCCAGTCGGTCTGACTCAGAGCCCAGGACTGAGGTGGGCTCACAGCAGGCCGGTATTACTTGGCCGGATCCATTTCACTTCTCCGAAGCCCTGTGTAAAACATGAAGCGTGGACGGCCTGGTGAGCACAGCTCTGCCCTCAAGACCGGTTTCAACTCCTCTCTTCCCAGAGAACAGCATCTCTGAACCCGTCCTGGGTGACCTCACAGAGATCACCCTAGTGGCCCAGGCTAGTGACCAGGAACATGTACCTTCCTGCAGGCAACCCCTGACGTCCACTGATGCATCATATACTGGCAAAGAGTGAGTCACTGTGCATTGGTCTAACAGCAGAGACTCTGCCAAAGGCCCAAGAGGTGGTGTGTGGGACATGCAGGGGTGCAGGAGTGTAAGCAGTGCAAAAGTGTAACTGGTGACAGGGGTGCAGGGGCTGTGGAGGGCGCAGGCATTTCAGGGGATGTGGGGGTGGAGGGATGCAGAATTGCAGAGAGTAGCAGGGGTGCAGAGGTGCAGGGAGTGTAGGGATGCAGGGAGGTGCTCAGGGACCTGGCCAGGATAAGAAGGCAAGTGCACATCCTTGCAGTCAGCCTGACCCCGGTGGGCTATTGCAATGCTTTTGGGCGGCGGCGGCGGCGGTGGCGGTTGGGAGGCTGCCCGGGCAAGCCGATCGATTTCTTCTCTTCCCTGCAGCCTGGCCTGGGGTGGGGCTTGGCCGCCGGAGATTCGCCAGATGTTGCACTCCAGGTAAGCTTGCTCCTGGGAGGTGGGGCGGTTAGGTCAGAGGGCGGTGGCAGCGGCAGAGGGGCGGAGCGGGCCTACCCCTGGCGAACGGGTGGAATAGCTGCCTTGTCCCGGCTGCTGGGCCTGGGAGCGGCCTCTTCTTCCCCAGGTCGCCGGACACTCCTGTCCCACTCAGCTTGCTGAGTGCGGAGTAGGGGCGGGGCCGTTAAGGTGCGGGACCCACGGGGGGAGGGAGGCTGCCGCGGGGGAGCCGATCAATTCGCTCCGCTCTCCCCAGAGGCGGAGCCAGGGGCGGCTTCTGCTGCCCTAGAGGTGGGACGCGGGTCTCCAGATGAGCTTGCTCCTGGGAGGCGGCGGCGGAGGCGGCAGGGGCAGGGGATGTGTTCCAGGGAGTTGCTCCATTTCTTCTCTCCCCCACGGCCTGGCTTGGGGGCGACGTCTGCCGCCGGAGATTTGCCTGAGGTCCGACTCCAGGTGAGCTTGCTCCTGGGAGATGGGTGCGGTGCGGTCAGGGGGCTGGTAAGGTGGTGGCTGCAGGCATAGGGAGGCTGCCCCGGAGGAGATTGTGGATTAGCTCCATGTCTGCACCGCGTGGCCTGAAGGCGGCCTCTGCTGCTCCAGGTCCCGGGACACCCCTGTCCCACTTTGCCTGCTGGGGGCGGGAGGCAGGGTAGTCAGGGTGCAGGGGTGGCGGTGGTCGGGGGCCTGCAGCGGGGGAGCGGACCATTTGCTCCCATCTTCCCCGCGTCTTGTCCTGGGGGCGGTCGCTGTTGCCCTGTGTTATGAGACGCGTGTATCCTAGTCGGCCTGACCCCGGGAGTTGGACTTGGTACTTTGGGGGTGGTGGCAGCAGCGGCAGGTTTTCCCATGGAACTTGTCCATTTGCTCCCACTTCCCCCCATGGTTTGCCCTGGGGGCGGTCCCTGTTGTCCCAAGTTCGTCGGACGTCCATCTCCAGGTCAGCCTGCTCCCTAGAGGAGGCCACTGTGAGGTCATGGGCAAGATTGGTGGCTGCTGCGGGGGTAGGGGCTGCCTTGGGGAGCTGGTGGATTGGCTCCCGTCTCCCCGATGGCCTGGTGTGGGAGTGGCCTCTCCTGCCCCAGGTCACCAGACGCACCTGTCCCACTCAGCCTGCTGGGGGAGGGGCGCCCTGGGCGGTGCCTTTAAGGTGCGGGGGTGGCGATGGCGGGGGTAGAAGACCTGCAGCGCGGAGCCTGTCAATTTGCTCTCCTCTTCCCCGTGACCAATCCTGGGGGCGTCCTCTGCTGCCCAAGAAGCCGGATGCCCGTCTCCAGGTCAGCTTGCTCCTGGGAGACGGGCCCGATGTGGTCGAGGGGCAGAGGCAGTTGCGACGGCCGGCTGCCCCGCCTAATGGGGCCACTTCTTCTCCTCTCCCCTGACCTGGCCTGGGGACGTCCTCTCTGGCGCAAGATTCGCCTGACACCCCACACCTGGTCTGATTGCTCCTGGAAGGTGGGCGCGGTGAGATCAGGAGGTGGAGAGGACAGGGGCTGCCCCTGGAGAGCTGGAGGATAAGCTCCAATCTCTCTGCAGGCCTGACGTGGGGGCGGCCTCTGCTGCCCCTCGTTCCCAGGTCACACTTCTTCGGGTCATATTTCCCCGGGGTTGCGGTAGGGTGCGGGGGCGTCGGGGTGTTGGCGGGGGTATGGAGCCTGCCGCTCGGGAGCTGGGGGTTTAGCTCCCATCTTTTCCGCAGATTGGCCTGAGGGCAGCCTCTGATGCTCCAGGTCGCAAAGCAATTTCTCTGACAGCTTAGCCACCGGAGGTGGGCAGGATGGGCTGAGAGGGCTGAGGCAGCCGCCAAGGCAGCGACGGAGGGGGCTGTCCCTGGCCAGCTGGTCAATTTGTTCCCATCTCAACCTTTGCTGCCGCAGTTTCGCAGAACGCCCTTCTCCAGTTTATTCTTCTCCAGGGAGGTGGGCGCAGTGCATGCAGCCCGAGGTCTGGGCTCTCCCTTGGGAGGGGCAGAACTCTCTTGTTCTCCTTTGTCTTTATTCTTCAGCGAAGTGGTTACTGGACGCAATTCTTAATTCTGAGAAAGTGTAGCCTGTGTTATGGAAGAGCTGCTGGACAGTGAGGTTTCTGGGTGGATTTTCACATCAGCTGATGCCCCAGACATGCAGGAAAGCTATTACTCAGAGCTTCTTAGTCTGGGGTTGGGGATGGCCCCGCCATCCTCACCATGCTTTTTAAAAATGTGTTACTCCCCTCTTTTTCCTAGGTGACATTTTAGGTTATTGGGTCTCAGATTGCTGACACACTCATCCCTGTTCTCAGACATCTTTTAAACTTGGGTGAAGTGATAAGTAGGGGAAGATGATTTACTGAAATGTAAGAATACTTAAATTCGCATTAAAGCTACATTCTGTCAATCTTTCTAAAATGATTTTCCTCTGATTCTAAATCCACGACCTAGTGAATGTTGTACTCCTGTGTAAATTATTGATCTTCACATCACATTTGTTGAGTGGTCAACGAGATTTGTTAATTAGATTATTCCTGAAAGGAAAAGTTCAGGCTTTTCAGAATTCCTTGTCTGATGTCACCCAGGCAGTCACAGTAGAAGACAGAGCTGATATAAAAATCCCTCAGCTGCCTGAACTGCAAAGCTTCTGGGATTACTGATCCCTGAAATGCAGGTGACTCTTGATGATAATCTGGGGGATGGTTTAAATGATCAGATTCTTCCAGTCCTATAAATGGGTTCCGTGGCCCCAGCCCCGGGAGAACTGGACATAAGGGCCATATCGTGTGTGGTGGGATGGGAAGGCAAGGTGTAAGAGCTGGAATCACTGAGATTCCACACTCGCTAAACGCAGACTCCAGAGCCTAATTGTTGTCAGGTTCTGTTCTGGATTTGAGAGTGTGTTCATACATGATTCTTGCCCTTCTGGAGTCACTGCCTGGGTGGAAGTAACCTTTACATAGATCTGTGGAGGATGACATTTAAGTAGATGGGCTGTTATGGTTCTCAATGTGCCCAGGCTTGCTCTTCCAGGCACTCGTGGGACTAACGCGAGTCATGTTATTCACTCATTCACTGATTTATTACCCTTGAATTGATCACTCGTCCCACAGTAAGTGAAACAAGGTAACAGGAAGCTGAGTTTTGTCCCCTCTCCTATCACTGATTGTTTTTCAGTCGGGCGCCCTGCGTATGCATTGTGAAACGGTGGTATTTCGTGCCCAATGGGGCAGCACTGTCAGTTCTGAGAATCAGGGGAGACACATGGGTAGGACAGCACCCTGACACACATGGCACCCCCCATCCCGTGAGACAGAATTGTCGATGCTCAGGTGACCCGATGTAGACTGCGGTGCTAAACCTGAGCATGTTTAGTTATCCTGGTGGCTATGAAAATACAGACTACCAGTCGCTACCTCTGGAGACTCTGAGGGTGTGCACCCCAGGATTCTGCATTTTAAGAAGCACTTTAACGAATCCTGATGAAGAGATCTGAGTGTCCCACGGAGAAACACTGGTGTGCGAGGCACCAATATTGAGGATTCTCAGGGAACGATGTCTTTTTAGGATGGTCCATGGGCCCTCACTTTAGACTTTTGCCTTGAGTTTAATTGTATGTGTTCAGAAGTGATGTCTTTCAATCCCAGTGCATGTCAGCATGCTCTGTGCAGGGATTTACTCTCAGTAGATGGCAAAAACTATGATTCTTCAGGTCACCGAGCTACACTGTGAACGATATTTTATTTTGGTTTTCTTTGTAGCAATGCAGAGTCTCCCGAGAAGAGATTTAGACTCAACAGCTTTGTGTCAGACTTTGGAAGACCGCTGCTGCCCAAGGTGTTCTCTGGCAGTGCAATGATGAATCTAGGTCCCTCTTTCACTGCTACATCAATGAAGTGGACCACTTGGACAAGGCCAAAGCTGGTATCCCTACCATAGCCCTTTACAGTGTTATTCGGCTCCAGGAAGCCATCAGATGCAGCAGGTGGCCAGAGGAGGAGCCGAACAGACTCATGAAATGTGACATCCCCAACTTTATCAACACGGACCAGAACTCTGCCTTTGTGGAAGATGATTTCCTGATTTTGTAACTACCGATTGTTCTAGAAAATAAGCCAGTTGCCCAGAACTCACACAAAGACTTGAATTGAGAAACGTGCTTTCTCAGGTATCTTTCTGAAGATGTGAAGTCTGTCTTTGTATGGAAGGAAGTCCCCTTTCACAAAACTGAATGTGTTTGTGTCTGAGAGAGGGAAATGGAGACAGAAAGACGAAGAAGCAGAAGAGAGCCCCCTCAGAAGAGATCTAGTTAAGGTGAGTTTTTGTGCCTTTAAAAAACATTTGGGGTTTTAGGGGGAACAAAGTATTTACACTGTCTTATTCTCCTCATTGGAAACCTTGGCCCCGTCGTCAGAGTCAGCGGCCTTGAACGGGGGTTGCACGCTGCGTTTCATCTGGCCCTGCGACTTCCACGCTCTGCCTTTAGCACGTTGCTTTGCCTGTCAGGGTTGCCACCCTTTTAACTGTAAGGTGAGGAGTCTGGAGTAGATGACCCACCCCAGCTCTGCTGTTTTGCAAATTTCTGATTTCGTATTCGGATGAGTCTGGGATACACCCAGAGCAGTATAAACCAGGCCCTACCTCCTGCCTATTGCTGGGGCATCCCTCAGGTCTGTGCCTTCTACTCAACCCTTTACTGAGCCCAGCTTTTGTCAGGAGCCCAAGTGCCTACCGGGATGGCAGGGGACTTGTCTTTCATGGTCACGGTGGCCAAGAATTCTATTGGTGTGTTGAAACAACTCTTCTGAGATCCTCCACCCACCCCTGCTCAAACCTAATGACAGCACTACGGTTCCTTTCCTAGGAGGGGAATCAATCCATGGTGCATTTTATGACAATCCTGTCCCCAGGGATGCACGGAAGTTTAACAGCTGAGTGAGGGGAGGTGCCTCTGTGTCCCTGTATCTCTGTCTACTGACAGTTCGCTGCCACCGGCTACTGAACAAGAAAAGTGCTATTCACCATGTTGTGTGTTTTCCAAATGTGTAGGTGATGGTCTTGTGGCTCGTGCGTGGGCTTTGATTTGGGATGGTGAAGGGCTTATAAATACCTCATCAACATGTATTCGAGGTGGCCTGGTGCCACACAGATTTGATTCATGAAGGCATCAAGCCTGCACACTGGTTTGGAAACAACTTGGTTTTGATCATTCACACTGCGTGCATGACTCGCTGCTAATCTCTGGGTGGTTTTTTCATTTCAGATTTATTCACCCCATGTCTTGCTTAAGCTGAAAAATACATTTATTTCACCAGAATATTCTCTGATTCTTTGTTTACACACATCCAGTTTTTTTAATTCCTTTAAAAATGATTCTGTGTTTATAATGCCTCCTAATTTCTATCATCTCTATGTTGCCAGTGGCCTGAGACATGCACCAGATTTGATGCCGGAACAGTTCCACCAAAAGAAATCCCTTTGCCGTAATATCTTTTGAGGAAAATATTATTCTTTAAGGCTCTAACAGTAAATCGTAGAAGAAAGCATGGAACATTTCTTGTAGTTAATACATGTTCATGCGAAAAGAAATGATATTTTCATTAAACAATGTTGATTTTAATAACTTTTACAAATGTGAACATTATTATTCATAATTTAAGTAACCAGATAAAACCACAGTTATTTATTATGAAGATTGAAAACTATTTACACGGTCTCTTAATTAGAAGTAGCTTTATTAGAAGACTGAAGGGTATTTAAAAGATGGAAAAATACCCATGATGACACCATCATTTTTATTAACTAAATATCAAGAATTGTGCAGGGATAAGATTTAACCCTCTGCAAACTGCCAAGTTAGCATGAGGTAGTTTGTGGATGCTGCCAGAGGACAGGACACTCCCCCAGGATCAGAGACAAAGGACTCCCTGCCAGCACAGAAGGCAGCCTGTGGTTCAAGTTCATATTGGTTCCTGAGTTCCTTTCCTATTGCTGTTGTAACAAAGGACCACAGACTCAGTGGCTTAAAGCAATACACATTCATCTTCTCACTGTTCTAGGGTGCAGTAGTGCAAAGTCAATGTCAGTGGGCTAAAACCAAGGAGTGGCCAAGGCTAAGTTTCACACCTAGGCTCTTGGGAGGGATTCATCATCCTACCTTTCCCAGCTTGCAGAGGTGCTCACACTCCTTGGCCCAGGGCCCTGTGTCACTGTGACCTCTGCTGCCACTTTACATCTCTGTCTCTGACTATATAGATATAGAGGAAGAGTCTTCTACATCTGGTATGGACCCTTTTTCCTACATGGACATTGTATCCTTATTTATGTGCAGATGAAAACCCCTTCCCTCCAGGGTGCGGTGGCATCAGCTCACAAGATGACCACTCTGGGCTTTAAGTGTCCTCTTTGTATTGTCATCAGGGAACTTCTCTTTCCATAGTTAGCTCTGTGTTACTTTGTTGTTATATTTTACCCAGAATTACTGAAAGTTTTACTTAAAAGGGATCCTAATTAGCTCTGTTTACCTGTTTCCAGAGCTGAAAGCTTCAGTTCTAGAGTATCAGTTTGATTTTTCCTAAAAATACATTCCAGTATATTTCTCTGGTGAAAGTCTCTACCCTGTTATCTATTCTCCCATCATTTCCTTATTTTCTTGAATATATTAAAAGTATTTTATAGCCTTTATTGGTAACTCTGATGCCTACATCACCTGGGGTTTGCATCCTTTGTCTAATGCTCCTTATTCTCATGTTATCTGTCATATAGTCTGGACATGTTGCATGTCTAGAAATTCTTTATTACATGGCAGACATTGCAAATGAAAAATCCATGTTATCTTCTGTGAGAGCTTTTCTACCTTCCCGTTAGGCAGACAGTGTGAGGGACTGATCATGTCACTCCAATCAGGCGCTGAGGTGGATCAGGACTAAAGTGCCTTTTTTCTTAAAACAGCTTTGAGGTATACTTGGCAAAATAATTTTCACACGTTTAAAGTGTACAGCTTAATATGTTTTGACGTAAGAATATCCCCAAGGAACCATGACCACACTCAAGACAGTGAACATACCCATCACCCACAAAGCTTCTCTCCTGACTTTTGTTGTCCCTCCCTCCCTCCCCGTCTCTTCCCCTGGGAACCATTGATCTGCTTTCTATCACAACATATTGGTTTGCATTTTCAAGATCCTTATATGAATGGATTCATGCAGTATCTACTCTATGTTGTCTGACTTCTTTCATTCAGTGTAATTATTTTGAGAATCATCTGTGTTGCTGTATTAATAGCTTATTTGTCTTATAGTAGAGTATTGTTTAGTGCTGAGTTTTTACTGAAGAGTTTATTGTGAGCAGTGTTTGTATAGACCATCATTTCTTTCTGCATTTACTTCTTGATGGATGCATGGGTTATTTACAACTTGTGCTATTATAAATAAAATAGCAGTGAATATTTGGTTATAAGTCTTTGTATGGACATATGCTTTTCCTTTCTAAAGCACCAGATGAGGAATGTCTGGATTATATGGTACATAGGTGTTTACCTTTTTAAAAGAATCTGTTAAAGACTTTTCCAAAATGGTTGTACTATTGTAAATTCCTCGTGGTGTGTATCAGTTCTGGTTGCTCTACTTCCTTGCCAGCACCTTGTAAGGTCAGTCTTTCTAACTGTATTCATTCTAGTATGTATGTGAACTAGTATCTCACTGTGGTTTTTAAAAGTATTTCTCTAATGACTAATGACACCTTTAATCAGCATCTTTTCATATGCTTATTATCCATCTGGATATCTTTACTGAAGTGTGTTTTCTGGCCTCATTCATTCAGGTGTTTGAATTATTATTGAATTTTGAGACCTCTTTATTCTGGATCAGATACAAAGAGAGACCTTTATCAGATATATGATCTGCAAATAGCTTCTGTCTATGGCTTGTCTTTTCATTTGCTTAGCAGTGTTTAGAAGAGCATTGAAGAGTCTTCATGTTCATAAAGTTCACTCTATCAGTTTCTTTTTAAAATAGATGATACTTTTGGTGTCATAGCAAAGAAAAATTTGCCAAACCCAAGGCCATAAAGCTTAAGCCTATGCTTGTTCTCCTAGCTGTTTTATAGTTTTAGATTTCCTATTAAGATCTATGATCCATTTTGAGGTAAATTTTGTATATTTTGTGAGGTGTGAATCAAAGTTCATTTTTTTTTTTTGCGTATCACTATCTAATTGTTCCAGCACTACATGCTGAAAAGATCCTTTCTCCACAGCATCCTTTTTGAGAATCAATTGTCTGTATAAGTCTTGGTTTAGTTCTGAACATTCTATTGTGTTCCATTATTCTATTTTCCTGTTTTACACCAACACCATAATTTCTGATTACTGTAGCTTTATAAAAAAAAAGTTTGAAAATCAGATAGTGCAAGTCTTCCAACATTGTTTTTCTTGTTCAAAGTTGTTTTGGATTTTTGGGATCCTTTGAATTTTTATATGAATTATAGAATAAGTTTTTAAATTCCTTACATCCTGTTCTGCCAAAATTCCACCCATGTCTTTGGCCGTCTCCAGAGCCACATTTTCTGAAGAAGTCTCTCTAGATCCCAGGTGAAAGGAATTTCTCTTTCGTCTGTGCTCAAATCACATTTGATATTATTTGATTACATTTAATCATATTTGCCTGTATGTACTTGTCTGATCTTTCCAGCCATTTAGTAAATCTCAAAAGATTAGGAATCTTGACTTGGTTCCCTCTGTGTGCTGAGAAACTAGTTCTATGCTTTGCAGGAGTGAGCCCTGCAGTAAGAGGTATCTGCAGCACACATCTAGCTCATTGCTTGAATATTGTCAAGGAATTCTGCAGATTTAGAATTGTTTATTGATTGTTGTCTCCAAGACGGCTCAGTCTTTTTTATTTCTATTGCTACTGCTGCAGTTTCAAAGAACAATGGGCTAGTTATTTTGCAAATATCAAATCATACTCTAATTGTGTTGTCACGCAAATTATGTGCTGCTGTGTCTTAACAACCTGCTTAGTGTTCACAGGCTCCTTCACTCATGGAAAATTTGGGAGAATGTCATATCCTTAGAGATAGCAATGCTGTCTTTGGCGACCTGAGCAGCAGTATCTGAATTCACTCCTGCTATTTTTCCAGTGTCCCCTCTAGACCTCCTCCAGCCCTCCATGGGGGGCCCTGCAGTTCTGCCCTAGAAAAGCCTGTTGCTTCTCAGGAAGACTTCCCTATGAAACATAATCATGTCCTTCTTGTGGGGAAATTCAGTCCAGAGACCTGAAAGCAGGGGAAAATGTTCAGCCTGCTCTTGGTAGAACCTAAATTCTTCCATACTTGTTAGAAGCAATTTCAATGAGGAAACTGTTTTGGCATCTAACAAATCAGCATAAATGACTGATGAGGAAGATCAGCTTCCCCATCCCACTCAGTCGTCATGTTGATGTGACACACACATTGGCAAACATTTTCCCCTGTGAGCAACGTAAAGTTCAAGACGTTATGAATGGCTTTTTATTTTTATTTCTTAGTCTTTCCACATTCACTGTGTCTCGTGAGATTATATGAATCCTGCTTATTTTCAGCCCAGCACTAAACTTTTTAAAAGGATCACGTGTTTAAAAGGCTAGTGGACAATTTTTTAGAAGACAGAAATCCTTAGATTTTGGTCCCAGAGTTGAATCTTGGTTAGTGGTGAATGAAAATTCCCGTTAAAATTTTAAATTCAGTGATATAAAGTCTTAAAAATAGTTAAATATTAGTCAATTTCATTAAACACTATAAGAGTTATTTACCTTTAAGCCTGTTTCTGGGGCAATTTTGCAATGATTCCCTCCCTTTATCAATTCCCTCTTTATCAGAATCCTTGAGAGGCCCCTGTCATCATTGTCAGTATCATCATTATCATCATGGAACTGATTCTTCTGGAAGATTCTAGGAAAATAAAGAGATGGACGGGATTATGTGTAGGTCAGTGTGTGCATGTACAATAAGAACAGCTGTCAGGCATTAGATGCAAGATACCCATTTCATTTAGGGGAGAATGTGGTCATGAAATCCTGATGTGGTGAATGAAGGAAGCGGTGGGAACAGGATAGTCAATGCAAAGGAGGAGGAAGTGAGTGAGTTGGAGAGCATAGATCCTTGGTTAGTTGATCAGCACATTGGTAAGAATGAGGGGAGTGTGATGGCAGAATCATGTCCCTCCCCGGCCACAGGGTAGCCACCTGTGACATGTTACTGTACATGGCAAAAGGGATGACAGATATTTTAGGATTAAAAATCTTAGAGGATTTCTGTCTCCTAAATTGTCTATTAGTTAGCCTTTAAACCCATGATACATTATTATAGATTAGTGCAGGGGCACAAATAAAATGGATTCATATAATCTCACCAGACAAACTGAATGTAGAAAGGATAAGGAAGAAAAACAAAAAGTCACTTATAAGTGCCTTGAACCATAAATTGCTCATGAGGAAATGTTACACAAGGTGAATGTCACAGCCACATACATACTGCCTGAGTGGGATGGGACAAGGGGATCCTGAGATGAGACAATAGTGTGAGTAGTCTGGATTGTCCAGGTGGGCTGAATGTAATCACAGGGGTCCTTAAAATGGAGGATATTTCCCAGCTGAGTTTAAAATCAGAGGGAGGTGTAGCGATGGAGCAATGTTCAGAAAGGCTGCTGACCATGAAAATGGAGGAAGTTGAGGGGCACAAGCTAAGGAAGGTGGGTGACCACTGTAAACTGGAAAAAAAAAAGGAAACATTCTCTTCTAGACCCTCTAGAAGGAAGGAACCCTGCTGGTATCTTGAATTTATCCCAATGAGAACTGTGTTGGATCTCTGACATCCACAGCCATAAGCTGATAAGTCTGTGCTGGTTTAAGCTATTAAGCTTAATGGAATTTGTTACAGTGGTAATAGGAAAATAACATAGTGAGCGGTAGTGTAAGGGATTAAAGGTCTAGGATGGGGTGTGGAGAGAATTCTGACATTTACACCTAAAAAACAACCAGGTGAAGTGGGAAGGTGTTTTAAGGAAGTCCTACCTGGCAGGGCTGTCAAGCAGACTGGAGTGAGCGAATCCTTGGAGTTAGAGGAATCAATTAAACCTCTACAAGGAAAATAAGAAATAAAATGTAGCAGGGCTTCAGTGTTAGTAGATGTAGGAATGGAAATGGGCAGAGAGATATAAACATTATTTTGAAATTAGCTACAGGTTTGATGACTGCATGTTTGGGAGAGTTAGCCGATGTGTGGACTGAATGCATCCCCTCAAAATCCATATGTCGAAACCTCATCTCCCAGGTTGATGATATAAGGATGCGGGGCCTTTGGGAGGTGATTAGTAGGATAAAATGAGGTCATGAGAGTATTGCCCTCATGAATGGTATTAGTGTTCTTATACAGGGCCCCAAAGTGCTTGCTTCTCTCTCCTCTCTGGGCCATGAAGATAGTGGGAAGACAGCCATCTTCGAGCTGGCAATCCTCTCCCAGATACATTGACCTTGAAAGCCTCAGCCTCCAAACCATAAGGAATATGCTGGTTGTTTAAGCCACCCGACACACGGTAATTTGTTACAGAATCCCAGACTGACGAAGACAGTGGAGAATGCCACTGCGTTTGGCACTGATTGCCTGGAGAATGCTGAAACCCAGGGAAGTGGGCAGCACAGACGTTTACTCATTTAATCCTGCCAACACTGTAGGGGATAGAGTCTACATTTTCCTCGCTATTTAAAAGGTAAGGAAAAAGAGGCACAAATAATAACAATGACAATGACAACAACAACAACAACAGCAACAATAATTTGTCCAAGATTCACACAGAACTCCCTGGAGGGAGAGTGAGAATTAATACTTATGCAGGCTGGCCCCAGAGCCCCTGCTCATAACTACTAAGTCAGATCACCTTGCTTATTTAGATCAGTTTTTTTTCAACTGTGATATGAGTGTACTGTGTCCAGTAACTTATAATTTCAAAATACCTCACTGTAAGGGAAACATTAGTTGCAGGCATTACAACCCACAGAAAGCTAGACATACAAAAATAACTTGTTAGGGCAAGATAACCAATAATGTTTTTAAATATTATACCTGCTGACCCTTTGCAATAAAGTGTTTATTTATAATTCTGTCTGGCTACAGAATAACATCATAATCCTGCATGTGGCTGGTGGCTCCCGTGTTGGACAGCACGGGTCTAGAGAATTTAAATGACTTGCCCAGCCTTGCCCAGGAAGCTCGTGGTGGGATCAGAGCTATAGTCTGGGACTGTTCCTTCCTATCCAACAATTCCCTCATGGAAGTTTAGAAGCTTCTCCTTTGGTGCCCAGCTGTCTATCCGTACTTATGACATCTTGTCAGGTGCCCCGGCCTGCTCCTGAACATCAGTCAGAACCCACTTCTGCTCTTTTTTGGCCAGGTAATACCTTCTAGCAACTTCCATTGCCTTCTTGGCATCAGTTTTTACATGGAAGGGTAGTGGCTAGAGAAGGAAATGTGTCCACATGACAGGTTTTTCATAAATATAGTAGGAGTGGTCAAGAGAAGAAAACCTCAGGAATACGAGTGGAAGCAGGTCATTTAATATACCAAATGCGTACTTTCAATGTATGTTTGTGTTTCCGAGTCCACGCTTGTTCTACTCGTGCATTATAGGCCAACACATCAGGAGACAAGGATTTGGGGCAAGAAATAGCGGCTTTAATTTGTAAAGCCAGCGGAAAAGATGGTAGACCAATGTCCTGGAGAACCATCATCCCAAGTCAGAATTCAGGCTCTTCTTATATTAAAAAGGGGAAGCGGGAATGCTTGGTTGTTGCAAACTTGGTGTATGAATTCTTTGTTGTTAGAATCCTTTGTTCTTGCAGCTCTTCACCTGGGTCAGATCCGTGTAAACCTCCAACAAGCAAATGTTATTTTCTATTCTGTATCTTGTTATCTTTATACGAATGGAAAAGTGATAATATCCTTCAAAGTCAGAGCCTTGAGAATAGGGTCTCCTGTATATTTCAGGATCTAGGCAACATTGTTTCACAAAAGGTGCAGAAACAGCAAGACTAAGCCTAGGAAACAGGGCACATGTTTAAAGTCAAAGTAACAGATCTAATATGGAGTCAGATTTGTTCTTTCCTATTTCAGTAGTGCCATGGAGAAGGCACTGTGGGCAGCTTTCTGTAGGGTCCTGGAGGCTTTCTCTCTCAGCCTCTGTGCGCCTCTATTGAAAACCCGTCATCGCTATCTGGCCTGCTGGAAAACCAGTCCGCCTGTTTTGCCCTGAAGTTGTGTTCTGTTTATAACTCATCTCTACTCCTTGGAAAACAACTCAATAAAAACTCAGTTGGTTTCCCACCAGCCCTGAGCAGGGGTGAGGGATAGCATGTTATTATTTTATTAAAAAAATATATAAAAGAGTTTTAAAACAGCACTGGGCACATAGGAGAGAGACAATCAATGCTTCCTGGCTTAAATCGAAAATGATGACTCAGTGAGTCTATGGCTGCTGTATTTGCTGAGCTAGTTACTCCTTTGCTCCATTACACATTTATTTTAACTGAAAAAGAAATATATGCATATGGTTAAAAAAATTCAAACAGAGCAAAAAATACTCAAGTGAAAGAAGTTTTCCCTCATCCTCTGTTCTTACATGCCTCCCTGGAGATGCCAATGTTTACAATCCTTTGTGTGCTTTTCCAGATATGCTATGCAAGTTCCCACCAATGTATGTAAATTCCTTTAAAGTTTTACTTATTTTTAACTTTAAGGGATTTAAATCCTCAAGTGGCTTCTGCCACAGTAATAGAAAAGAAGAAATCTGACTCCATATTAGATCTGTTCCTTTGACTTTAACCCTGTGCTCTGTCTCCTAGGCTTCTTCTTGCTTGTAAAACAATGTTGCCTAGAGCCTAAAATATACAGGAGAGCCTATTCTGAAGGCTCTGACCTTTAAGGTTATTTAACACTTTTCCAATCATATAAAGATAACACGTTGCAGAATAGAAAATAACGTTTGTTTTGTTGGAGGTTTACAGGGATCTGACCCAGGGAGATAGCTGCAAGAACAAAGGATTCTAACAAGAAGGAATTCCTACACCAAGAAGTTTGCAAAAACCAAGCACATAGGAAAGCAGCCTGAATTGTGACTTGGGGAGATGGTTTTCCAGGACATTAGTTTGCCATCTAGGTCTACAGAAACTTGCTATTCCATGCCCCAACACTTGGTCTCCCAACTTACTGGCCTGTCCTGCACTGAGGAGAATGAATTTGGACTCAATAACACTTCTACCTACCTAGCAAGTTGGACACTGGGACTGAGGGCAGCTCTCCCACACACAGGGGCCTACGGTGAGCCCTTGATTATTCCCCGAGGTTGGGGTGTGGTTTACCCAGGAGGGATGGGGACTCTACACCAACACTCAGGCAGTCTGCTCCTTCTGGGGCTCTGACATTTTACCTCCCGCTCCCTGCCAGCCCAACATTTGGGACAGTGGAGCTAAGGCAGAGATCGTGCCTGCCTGTTTCCCAGCGTGTAAGAGGGGAATATGTACTCTTCCCAAGGTAGTTCTGAGAAACAACACCTGCGGGTGCTTGGTTCCCTGAGCAACAGTAAACCTAGCTCCTTGTGGGGGCAACGGGTATGATACCCGTAGGGTTTCTGCAGAGACCTTAGCTGGAGGGCTGGGCCAGGGACGTAAAATATGAGCTGTGGGCAATGACGGGTAAGAGAAGGGTGTATAGGCAGGACTGCTGCCTCCTTCGGGGTGCCACAAGAGGTAAAACGCTTTCTCCCCATCTCTGTTACTCCCCTCCCAATTCCAGATAACTGCCTTCCCTCTGCTCCTCCTGTCCATGTGTCTCCCTCCACTTTTCCCCGCCTCCCCTCCTCCTCCCCTATTCTCCCTCCCTCGGTTCCCCTTCTCTCTCAGGACCCAGAGCGGATCGCTGGCCCTCCTGCGCATGCGCAGTTGCTGCCAGCTGGACCGCGGGTTGGAAGCTCCAGCTCCGAGCCGGGGATCGGCCCCAATGGCTTCTCAGCTCTGTCGCCCTGTAGGCCTTTGGCTACTGCCTGGGGCCGGGGCCTCTGGCTGTGGAAGTGCAAGGTGAGGGGATATCGGGAAAGGGGTGAGGCGGCTGCGGGAGGGCGGTCGGCGTGTCACAGCCCCCCAGGGCGCCAGTCAGCGTGTGTTCAGCTGGATTGCTCGGGCCAGACCCCTCTGCCCGCGCCACCTGCCCCGGCGCACCGGCCACAGCTGCCCAGGGCCAGGTGTGCCCCTGCCGCCTCTTGACCCAGCCGGGCTCCCCTCAGTCCGCGGCTGGCATCCGCTTCCCCTCTCCCGCCGGCGAGTCCTCCCCTCCCGGTCTTCCTCTCCTTGGCCGCCGACCCGTCCCCACCACTGGGCGGGCTGTGTCCCGGGCGGGCGGGGTCTGCACACCCGGACGGGGCGGGCGGCTTGGGCTGGGGCTGGGGCTGGCCTCCGAGCGGGGCTGCAGCCCGCGTCCCCCACCCCGCTCTCCCTGCCCCGCGACCCCGGGGCTGCCTTCCTCTCCCTTTCCCGATCCCTGAGGTCCAGATTAGCGGCGTGGGCGCTGCTCCCCAGGCTGAGAGCCCGCGGCTGTAACTCCCAGCTTCTCCTGGTGGAGTCGGGAAAAGGGAGCGGCAGTGCTGAGGGAGCTTCTGTCTCCTTGATCAGGATTTCTGCCCCAGATAAGTACCTTGAACACTTTCAGGTGTTATGATGGCGGTGCTTGTTGATGTCACATGTTTTTATACTGAGAGGGATTACAGTGGTGAAAGCAGGGCTTGGTTCAGTTAAAAATGAGCTGAAGGCATGAGGCTGTCTCATCCTCCATCATTCACTCTCCCAGGGTGAAACGTGAGACCGTCGATCTTAAAAAGATACTTATAGTCCGTAACTAGTCCAGCCCAGCTACTGTGTGTTAACAGGAACAGCACAATCTGAGGCGTTGGAGACCCAGGGACATTGCACTCCTAAAGAGCTCCTGGCAAAATCTGGTTTGTTTTGTTTTTTTTTTGTTTGTTTGTTTTACTTAAATTGTGGGACAGACTAGTAGTATAGAGGGAAAAATAATTGGCAAGAAGGATTTTTTCATATAACAGCTTTATTGTGATATTGTTCACACACCATGAAGTCCACCCACTTGAATGTTACAATTCAGCAGCTTTTAGCATATTCACATTTGTGCAACCATTATTATTCCAGAACGTTTTCATCACATCAGAAAGACCAGTTGAAATGCATGACCTATCCACCCCTTCCCAGTGGTGGTTCTAAAGAAGTTTCTTGGCTGTTCCTGACCATAAATTAACTTGTTACATTCCATGAAATATCTGGGAGGAATTCTAATCAGAATTGCAATGAATCTGTCTATCAAAGCAGGAAGAATTAATGTCTTTATGGCATAAACTTCTTCTACATATGAATATATCTGGGACCCTATCTTTTCATCTGTCCAGAGCCAGGCCTATGGGAAATCCTCATTAATACTTGGGTTTGTGAATGATGAGATTCAATACATCATTAGATGGAACTGTAGCAATTCACTGAAGAGAAAAGTAACCTCGTAGAAGCCAAGTGATTCTCTGATGGTTAGAATGAGAGACCGCCAGTGCTGGAGTATTCGAGTGGACTTGGTGCTTGCAGAGTTCTCCACCACCTACAGCTAAGGGGATTACCGTGTTCTTTTACTTTTTTTTTTATGGCGTTGCTTTTATTTTTACTTATTATATAAAATTATTTTTTATTGAAGTGTTGTAAATTTACCATGTTAGCTTCAGATGTACAGCAGAGATTCAGTTATAAGCTTATGCATATGTATATAAATGTTTTTCAGATTGTTTCCAGTACAACTCATTACAAGAAATTGAAAATAGTACCCTGTGCTATATAGTAGGTCCTTGTCATTTATTTTATATTTATTAATGTGTATCTGTTAATCCTCCCTTTCCTGCCTGCTAACAACAGTTTGCTTTCTATGTCCATGAGTCTATTTCTAGCAGCACCGTTTTTGCTAGCAATATATGCTGGTTGGCTCTTTTCTGTTTCAGTAGTTCCATCTTATGTGTGGGCGTTTTTCTTCTGGTGGGCCTGTGTGTGGTTTGCACACGTGATAATAGAGATCTGTATTTGGGAGAACTCCAGGCCTCGTGTAGTCCCTCGTATGGAGCGCCCACTGAACTGATGCTTGAACTTGGAAAAAAACAGTAAATGTTGGAATTTCCACTATGGTTGAGACTTCCAGGTTTCTATAACCTCTTTAGCCCACCTAAATTTTGGCTGCACCCAATACTGGATAATTTGGTGGAACTTCATGGTATGGTGATGTAGAGACAGGGCCTTGTATGCTTCTTCTCTTTCCTTTTTCTAACAATCATTTTCCTGGGCCTTCCAGGTACTCCCCCAGAAGGGCCCAGGGCTGGCTTGGTGCTGCACTGAGGCAATATTTGTTAATAAGTCCCTTTCCTCATCTCTTCTGAGCCTCCATTTCCTTCTCTACACAATGAGGGCTTAGACTAGATAAGTGCTTTTCAGTTTCTTTTAAAGCCATGTTTCCTTTGAGAAACAGAAAATTCAAATCTCTCCTCCCATCACAACCCTTTAGATTTTGACACGTCCTCCAAGGAGTCACATAGCTCTTTGTGGTAAATTGATGTGATTGTGATTCCACGTGGCACAGAAAACACTCTTCAGAGATTTATTGCAGGGAGAGGGCAGGAAAGGGGCAGTATGTCACACTTTCTTGTGTGAGCACTGGAGCAAAGGCTTGGGTTTAAATACAGTTTCTGATGTGGCATCTCTCTAATCTTGCACAATGTGATAAACCTCTATCCCTAGTTTCTTAATGTGTCAAGTTGGGGTGGTAATGTTTTAAGGCTTTTGTGAAACATTATACACATAAGCCATTTGTGTCTCGGTAGATACAAGACCTGCTAGAGAGTCGGAATTTCTTTAAAAATACATATATATTGTCCACATCACTCTGTCTGTGTGTATTTTGAAGTTCCTGGAGGGTGAGGGTTGAGTGTAATGTCCATCGTGGGACAGGTGGCCCATGGGTCTGTGTGCCTCAGATTGCCCCCTCCTCCCCAGTCCTCTTCCTCTCAGTCCAGGATGAAGTTCCCTAGTAGATTTACACACAGGTCTTGTGGAAATGGCTTTTCATTTTATTGTTTCACCAAGGAGGGTTGCCATCATGATCTCTGTGGTCAGGTTTTGGTGACCTGAAGGCTATGCAATTGGGGATTTCTATTTTATAAAAAGAAAAAAAATTACAAATACAAAATTAGACCTAGGTTGGTGGCAGGGGCTTTTGAAAGTGGGGACCATTAGCTTTTTTAGCTTCAGGTGCAGTGGCCTCTGGCCACGAGGACACATCCTCATGCTCTGAATTTGGAGGGACCAGTGGGTTCAGTGGGAATATTTACTGAGTGCATCTCATGGGCTGCGCATTCTCTTATTTGTACTGTGTGTTCCTTATTTGAGATGGTGAGCTGATTTAAACTCAATAGCCTCTTTAAAATAATAGACTTTTTATTTTTAGATGTAATGTAGATTCCCATGTAGTTGTAAGAGATAATATGGAGAGGGCCTATGGACTCTTTGCCCAATTTTCTTTAATAGTTCCATCTTGCAAAGTTGGGGTACTATTCATTCGTGACTCACTAACCCTTTTAGGTTTGTGTTATTGCCCTCATTTCTATTTATGAATAAACTGGTGTTGAGAGAAGCACACAGGTCTGCCCAGGTCACCCACGTGGTTAGTGAAGATTTGGGTGGAACGTGGGCATGGCATTTCCAAGCAGTACCATTATGATGGTCTGTGGCAGGGAGCAGCATTCACTTTGCTTGTTTATTCATTCATTCAACAAACATTTATTGAATAAACTCTGTGGGTCAGATGCTTTCATAGGGTTATCTGATTCTTCAGCAGTATGGAGAATCAGGTAATGTTTTCTTTTTCTTTTTTTTTTTAATATGAGAAAAATATCTCTGAGAGGTTATAATCTCCCCAAAGGAAAAATAGCTCATAAATGAGGGATAGTACATTTGTACAGTTCCTTCTTCTTATGCAAATGGTACCCTAGGCATTTTACATTTGCAAACTTCCATAATCCAGATATATTCTTGTAAGGCAAGAAGTTTTTTTTTTAATTGAAGTATAGTCAAGTTTACAATGTTGTGTCAATTGCAAGGTGGTTTTTTTTTGAATTTTGAATGGAGAAAATATTTTTTGAGGGGGTTAATTAAGTTTATTTATTTGTTTCATTTTTCTAAAATGAGGTACTGAGGATTGAGCCTAGGTCCTTGAACATGCTAAGCACGTGCTCTACCACTGAACTGTACCCTCCTCCCCAAAGCAAGTTTTCTTACCCATTATTCTGCACCTTAGGAGTTCAAATAAATTGGCGTTGAAATCCAGATATTTTGATCCTACTATGGTTCTTTGCATTATATCCTGCTGAGGGGTGGGGAAGCAGTTCCTTTATTCATTCATTTATTCAGCAGTT